>NC_142015.1:3307500-3425000 GCF_049901735.1 Notechis scutatus | reverse complement strand
GGCCTATTTGATCGTCTATTTGCAACCTTCCCAGCTGGGCTCCCACAAGGCAAGTGGGGGAAGCCAGGTGCTCTTAACAATCGCATGATATCATTGCAATTGTTAACAATTTACTTTAATAACTGCAGCGGTTCACAATAACTGTGACTAAAAGGCCATCAAATTTAGCATGAATTTAGCGGCGGAAATGCTGACCCCCAACTGTGGTCATATAAGTCAAGGAGTACCTCCCTGCCTGATTCACATCACTTGTATTTTGCACAAGTATATGTCCAATAATGTGGACACGATGTGGGACGCGGTAGCTCAGTGGCTAAGATGCTGAGCTTGTCGATCAGAACAGTCGGCAGCTCGGAGGTTCGAACCCCCCAGCGCCGCATGACGGAGTGAGCTCCCGTTCCTTGTCCCAGCAGTTCGAAAGCATGTTAAAAAAAAATGCAAGTAGAAAAATAGGGGGCCCATTTGGTGGGAAGGGAGCACCTTCAGCGTTTAGTCCTGCCGGCCACATGACCACGGAGACGCTGGCTCTTCGGCTTTGCAATGGAGAGGAGCACTGCCCGCTAGAGCCAGAAACGACTAGCATGGATGTGCGAGGGGAACCAATAACGTAATTTCACTGCAAACAGCCAGGATAGCAGAGGGGTGCCCTCCCTGGGGAGACCCAGATTATAGTTCCCCACCCACCCATCCATAGAAATTCCTTGGGAGATTTTGAACTGGTCTTCCTCTCTCCATCCAATTTATCTTGCAGGGCTGCTTGTGAAGCAGGTGGGAGGAAAAAAAAACCAAACCAGTTGTGCTCCTGAACAAAAAGTATCAGTCAATCACGCAGTCACTCAAATGAGTAAATGCCATTGGATTATAACTCTTGGATATATATATAATCCATTGAAACCCTGTTAGCAAAAAGTCTGCTTTGATATTAAAGCCATGACCAAAAGGCCATCCTATCAGCGGAGGGATAATCTGGTTTAATCACTGTTTGTTTGCTGGAAGGATGCAACAGCCCCCCCAACAGCCTGCTTTACTTGAGCAGATCATACAGGCAAAGGGATGCATCTGAAATAGGTAGAAGTGCCCCCTCCAATGCACCCATCTATGGCCTTTGCAAAGTCCAAGAGGGGCACAAACCAACCCACCCACCCACCCCAATTTTCTATACATCCAGATGCTGGGCCAGAGGGATTTGGTCTGAATGCATTCAAGAACCATCGAGTTCCACCAAGGTGTCAGTTGCAACTTCCATTGTTCTGCATTAAGTGAAACAGGAAATGTAGGCTTTCCCAGGGTCCCTGGGGGAGTTCATGGCAAAGAGGTTGAATATATAAATGGATTTCCGGAAAAGGGGAAAGAGCTCAGCTACAGCACTCGGTGGAAGATGCAAATCCACGCTGCTGAGCCACACGTAATGTGGCCAGATCTTCCCATGCATTGCTCATTCAGAATGAGGTGCTTACAGATTAACATGAGCTGGAAGGGACCTTGTAGGTCATCTAGTCCAACCCCCTGCCCAAGCAGGAGACCCTGGATCATTTCTGACAGAGGGCAGTCCAGTCTCTTCTTGAAAGCCTCCAGGGATGAAGCTCCCACAACTTCCGAGGGCAACTTCTGTTCCATCAGTTAATTGTTCTCAGTGTCAGAAAATCCCTCCTTATTTCCAGGTTGAATCTCTCCCCTTGTTCAGTCTCCATCCATTATTCCTTGTCTGGCCTTCAGGTGTTTTGGAGAATAGCTTGACTCCTTCCTCCTCTCTGTGGCAGCCCCTCAAATATTGAAGGACTGCTAGACCAGCCATGCCCAGTTCCTGTAACCATGCTTAAAAAATGCTGGCTTAGGTCTGCTGAGGGTTGACCAACCACCATGTCTCCAGGAAAGGAAATCACATTGTTTTTAAAAAAAAGATGTTGAGGCTCTAGAAAAAGGGCAGAGAAGAGCAACCAGGATGGTTAGGGGACCGGAGGCTAATACATACGATGAATGGTTGCAGGAACCAAGCATGGCTAGTCTAGTGAAGAGAAGGACCAGGGGAGACAGGATAGCATCTTCCAATATTTGAGGGGCTGCCACAGAAAGGAGAGGGTCAAGCACCTGAAGGCCAGACAAGGAATAATGGATGGAAACTGAACAAGGACAGATTCAACCTGGAAATAAGGAGACATTTTCTGACCCTGAGAACAACCAACCCATGGAACAAAAGTTGCCTTCAGAAGCTGTGGGAGCTTCATCCCTGGAGGCTTTCAAGAAGAGACTGGACTGCCAGCTGTCAGAAATGATGTAGGGTCTCCTGCTTGGGTGGAGGGTTGGACTAGATGACCTACAAGGTCCCTTTCCAACTCTTGTTAATCTGTTAATCTGGCTCTTCTCACACTCCACAGCCTCCCGGGCTGCTCATCCTTCCACAATTTGGAAAACCCCAGGGAATGAATTCACAAGGGGCCAAAGCAGAAGGAAGATCAGCCAAGCAGGCTGCGGAGACCTTTCCGTGTTCTAGACCAGCTTGAGAAGAGCCCGAGCAATTTCGCCCTGATTTCCCCATCGCTGGAAGGAATTTCAAAAAAAGTACATCTGGGCTCCTCAAATCGAATGAGAACAGGGAGAATCAAACCCCCACCCCCCCTTTTTTTCCTTTTTTTTTTTCCCCCAGTCCCTTCATCCAACAACAGCCAGGAACTCCAATCAGAAAAGCAGAATCTCAGATGCATTAGATTACAGAACCGTAGAGGATCTGGGCAAGCAGCATTAGATGGGAGATTATCTGCTGCGGAACAATAGAACACCGGGAGTGCAAACAATTAAATCAGAAATTCATTTGGAAACGCCAGGCTGATCCTGGAGCAGCAGCTGCTCTGCAGCAAATGCCTTAAGGGAACAAGAACTGTCATTTGGAGCAAGGCGGTGTGGGTGGCCAAAGTGTCTCCTGCAGGAGAAAAGAGCCTCCTACGTTAGAGAACTTTGCCCAGAAGGCCTTCTTAAAACCAGTTACTGTAATTCTGGTCATCCTTGACTTGCAAACTGATTGCAATTACACTTAGGCAAGAAAAACCAAAAGGACACATATAGACTGGGTGAAACCAGGTTCAATAGCAGGAACTGTGAGTGGGATCTTGGAGTCTTAGTGGACAACCAGCTAAAATATGACCCAGCCGTGTGCAGCGGCAGCCAAAAAAGCCAATGCAATCCTAAATTGCGTTAACAGAGGGACACAATCGAAATCAAGGGAGGTGCTAATAAAACTCTATAAAGCAAGGGTCTTCAAATTTGGCAAGTTTAAGACTTGTGGATTTTTTGTTCTGACCCAAACCTTGTTCCAAGGAAACCAACACCAAATGGAGGTAACAGCAAAACCTTTTAATGATTCTTGACGAATTCCCCTTCCTGGTTAAAAGGCTGTTTCAAACTAATGGTCTCTGATAAGAACGAGCCTTGCCAAGGCTGTGCAAGGCTGCCAAGAACACTAGATAAAGTTACCCAGAAATATTTCAAACACAAAGAGTCTCCAAACACAAATTAAGAGAGTCGGAACGTCCACAAGTCTTGAGTGCAAAAAAACACTTCTTTGCTTCCTGCAAAGAACTCCGGTTTCTCAGCTGGCTTTTATCTCTTAAGGGAGGGGCCATCACCTTGCAGCCTTACTCCCGAGTCGCCCATGCTACTGCAGCTGCTCTTTCCTTCAAGCAGCCCTGCGCGCATGCACACTGGGCACAGGCTCCTCGGGTGCCTCTTCCTCGCTGCTGCCAGCCTCCACAATCTCCGAAGGCAACACTCCTCTCCCTGATGGTCCTGGCCCCATCCCTGCATCCCACGCAGGCCCCTCATCTGAGTCCTCGCTCTCCAAGACCTCAGCCATCTGCACCTGCTGCCGGCGAAACTCAACAACTTCAACTCCCATAATTCCCGAGCCAACATGACAGGAGGAGGAGGAATTCTGGGAGTCCACATGTCTTAAAGCTGTCAAGTTTGAAGACCCCTGCTATAAAGCCTTAGTAAGACCATACCTGGAGCACTGCATCCAGTTTTGGTCACCACATTATAAAAAAAGATGTTGAGACTCTATAAAGGGTGCAGAGAAGAGCAACCAGGATGATTAGCGGACTGGAGGCTAAAACATAGAAGGAACGGTTGCAGAAACCAGGCATGGCTAGTCTAAGGAAGAGAAGGACCAGGGGAGACAGAATAGCATCTTCCAATATTTGAGGGGCAGCCGCAGGGAGGAGGGGAGGGGTCAAGCTATTTTCTAAAGCATCTAAAGGCCCAAGAAGGAATAATGGATGGAAACTGAACAAGGAGAGATTCAACCTGGAAATAAGGAGGAATTTTCTGACATTGAGACCAATCAACCAATGGAACAGAAGTTTCCTTTAGAAGTTGTGGGAGCTTCATCACTTGAGACTTTCAAGAAGAGACTGGACTGCCATCTGTCAGGAATGGTGTAGGGTCTCCTGCTAGGGCAGGGGGTTGGACTAGATGACCTGGGAAGGGCGGGGCCAGCCAGGAGTGGGATTTGGAGGGAGGGTTCTCCAAATCCCACAGAATCTTAGCTGGGGGCTCTCCCGAACCCCCCAGCAGCCCAGCCTTGAACTTGGGTTTAACTCACCTTAACCGCTTGCCGAGTCCAGAAGCAGCATTTTGTCTGCTCAAAAGGGTTTAAACTGGTTTTTAACAAAAGGCATCATGGATTTGGCTCTAATCTCCCAAAACTGAGATGGTTCTTTGTTTACCTGTGGCTGGGCACAAAGGAGAAAGCAAGAGGAGGAAAGGAATACTGTGAGAAGAAATCTTTGCCGGAGTAGTGTAAAATACATCTGACAAAGGTTTTTTTTTCTCTCTCTCTCTCTCCAAATTCTCTACGGGGAAAGCCATGGTCGAATGTCAAATAGCCAAGTGACAAGAAACCAGAACATACAGATGTGGGTGGCTCAGCCCCAAACAGGGCAGATGGACAGTGGCTTCAACCAGGGTCCCCAATAATGCAAAAAAACAAACAAACAAACCTGGAAATCTTTGGATCAATGCTGAATTCTCCAGTTTCTTGCAGTGGGAAGCTCACGGTTTGGGTCCTTCCTCATGCAAAACACATCCCTCTATTATGCCCTCCAGCCCAATGCAAATTGATGCTGCCGCTGGCATTACAGGTAGTCTCGATTTACCGACACAATTGGGACCAGAAGGGGTTTTTTTTGTTATTGTTGCTAAGCAACCGGTTGTTAAGGGTGTCACATCCAATTCAGAAGTTGTGGGAGCTTCACCGCTGGAAGCTTTCAAGAAGAGACCAGGCCATCAGTCAGAAATGGGGCAGGGTCTCCTGCTTGGGTGGGTTGGACTAGATGACCTCCAAGGTCCCTTCCAACTCTTGGTATTCTATATTCAAGGGAACAGAAGTTGCCTTCAGAAGTTGTGGGAGCTTCACCACTGGAAGCTTTCAAGAAGAGACTGGGCTGCCTGCCATCAGTCAAAAATGACAGCGTCCTCAGGGTGTGTGTGTGTGTGTGTGGGTGGGTGGGTATCATGCAATCCCCTTCGGCAACCTCCCGGACAAGTAAACTCAATGAGGAAGCCAGATTCACTTAACCATGTCACTAAGCCGGCAACGGCGGCGTCCAATGATGGCAAGAAAGATGGAGCAAAATGGGGCCAGGTTTGTTCAACAAACGTTTCGCTTAGCAACAAAAGGGTTGGGTCGCAAGTCCAAGGACTACCCGTACAGGGTATTTCTCTGCTACAGGGGTGGCAGGGTGGCAGAGGTGGTATTCAGATGGTTCTGACCGGTTCTTGATTTTTGAGTCTATTTATCGAGTCTATCAAATTATTTAGTGTGTCATCTGCACCTCTGTAACTGTCTGGTTTGGCTCTGCAACCTAACAGGACAGACACAGACTCCAGAGAGTAATTAGGACTGCAGAAAAGAACCATTACTACCAACCTGCCTTCCATCGAGGACATGTATACTGCATGAGTCCAAAAGAGGGATGGAAAAATATCTACAGACCCCTCACATCCCGGACATAAACTGTTTCAACTCCTTCTCTCAAAACGATGCTGTAGAGCCCTGCACAGCAGAACAACTAGACACAAGGACAGTTTTTCCCCCGAATGCCATCACTCTGCTAAACAAATAATTTCCTCAACACTGTCCAACTATTTACAAAGTCTGCACTACTATTACTGTTAATCTTCTCATCACTCCTTATCATCTATCCCCTCCCACTTTTGATTGTATGACTGTAATTTTATCGCTTGTATCCTTACAATTTATATTGACTGTTTCCTAGTATGATTCGATTGCTTATTGTATCCTGTGACTATCATTAAGTGTTGTACCTGATGACTCTTGACTCTTGACGAATGTATCTTTTCTTTTATGTCCACTGAGAGTATTTGCACCAAGACAAATTCCTTGTGTGTCCAATCACACTTGGTCAATAAAGAATTTTATTCTATTCTTCATCCAATATTTATTCTATTCTATATTGACTGTTTCCTAGTATGATTTGATTGCTTATTGTATCCTATGACTATAATTAATTGTTGTACCTGATGATTCTTGACTCTTGATGAATGTATCTTTTCTTTTATGTACACTGAGAGCATTTGCACCAAGACAAATTCCTTGTGTGTCCAATCACACTTGGCCAATAAAGAATTCATTTCTATTTCTATTTCTAATTCTATTCTAAAGAACCGGTAGTGGAAATTTTGAGAAGTTTGGAGAACCAGCCAATCCCACCTCTGACTGGCCCCGCCAACCCCATCTCTTCTCTGCCTCCCATTGAGTCCCAGCTGATCGGCTGGGTCTTCTTTGGTTGCCCTGCCCAGGAGAACGGAGCTGGAAAGCAGGTTAGTGGGGTGGGGAGGGAAGGGGGATTTTGCAGTATATCCTTCCCATGCCACGCCCACCAAGCCACGCCCACAGAAACCAGTAGTAAAAAAATTGAATCTCACCACGGGTGTGTGTGTGTGTGTGTGTATGTGTGTTTGGAGCGAGGAAGTTAGTCTAACTTGGACCTTTGTTCTCCGACAGCATCTGAGTCACCAGCTCCAAAGGCCTCGAATACAGGGCAATGACCCAGCTGCCATGCTGGCACATGCCAGATCGGGGGTCAGAAAATCAATGCCAGACCACAGCTCTTCTCCTCTCCCGCTAACCTGGCCGGAAAAGAGAGTCAGGGCCTGCTTTGCTTACATGTGTGTTTTGAAGTTAAGAGAACCGCAGCTGCTCCTCGGCTCCTCTGGAAGCCGCTCCGTCTCGAAGGTTGAAGCGGGGGTGGGGCGGGGGAACCCACAGAAAGCCAAGATCAAAAGAGAGCTCTGGGGATCAAGGGAGCGAGCCAAGGCAGGAGGATGGGTTCCTGTCAGACGTGGCTGCTGTGCGGAATGGAAGGATTAAGTCCTGTAAATCCTTCCGTTCCATCAAGTGTAAGTCCTTCCCTTCCCCACCATACAGTCAGAGCGGAAGAAGCTTCTTGGATGAGAAACAAAACGTCTTCAAAGAAAGAAAGAAAGAAAGAAAGAAAGAAAGAAAGAAAGAAAGAAAGAAAGAAAGAAAGAAAGAAAGAAAGAAAGAAAGAAAGAAAGAAAGAAAGAAAGAAAGAAAGAAAGAAAGAAAGAAAGAAAGAAAGAAAGAAAGAAGTCCAGTTGTCTCTTTAAAAAAAGCACCTTTGGGATAACCACTGATGATCTGGAGGACTGAGAATTTCTACAGACTTTTAGCTATACAATTTGGGATGAAGACCCTTTAAACAATGTGGGAATAGGAACGGATTTCCAGAGGGGGAAAATTGCAGGCTCCAAGAACCATTTGCACCACTCAGCTGACCCTGAAGTCACAGATAAACCTCCAAGTGGCCTCAACGACCCTCTAAAAAGGATGCAAATGGCCAGCTGTCTGCAAGGAGTATAAATCCTTCCATTCCCCACCATCCAGTCAGAGTTGAAGACGCTTCTTGGGTGAGAAGCGAAACCTCTTCAAAGAAAAAAACCAAGAAGGTCCAGTTGCCTCTTGAAAAAAGCATCTTTGGAACAACCATGACCTGGAGGACAGAGAATCTCCAGTGACCTAGGACTGTTTTTTCACACCTACAACCGTTGTAGCATGCCTGAGGTCAGGTGATCAAAATTCACAGGCTTGGCAACTGGCACAGACTTGTGACTGTTGCGGTGTGATCCGCTTGTGCAACTTTCTGACAAGCAAAGTGCGTGGAGAAGCCAGATCTGCTTAACAACTGCAGTGATTCACTTAACAACAGGGGCAAGCAAGCTCATCAAATGGGGCAAAATTCACTTAACAACTGAACAACGGGAAATTTTGACTCCCTTGCGGTCGTAACTTGAGGATTACCTGCATTCTTTAAATAGGCAATGGGGATGAACACGCTTCCTTTACGTCAGGGGTCCCCAACCACCGGTCCGCGGACCGGTATCGGTCCGTGGAACAAGTCCTACCGGGCCGCTGGTTTGCTGGGCGCTGCCATCTTTTTTTGATGAAAAAGTGCTTCCGGTGAGCTTTGCCGGGTAGAAAGCTCACCGGAAGCACTTTTTCATCAAAAGATGGCGGCGCTAGCGCTGGTGAGCTTTTCCGGGTGAAAGCCATTTCTACCCGGAAAAGCTCACGAGCGCTGGAGCCGCCATCTTTTTGATGAAAAAGTGCTTCCGGTGAGGTCACCGGAAGCACTTTTTCATCAAAAAGATGGCGCGCCAGCTAATGCCGGTACCGGGCCGCGCCATAAAAAAGGTTGGGGATACCGGGCCGCGGCATAAGAAAGGTTGGGGATCACTGCTTTACGTAGCTCTTCAAGATGGAACAAGTTGATTAAAAGGGGGAGGGGAGAGATACTGTTGGTTGGAGCCCACCATTTTTTAAACTTTTCATTAAGGTTTCCAGCCATCAATATTTTGCAAACTCAAACTACGTTCTTTTTTATTTTCCCAAATTAATTGCTTTATTATACAATACAAACTACTCATGGAGGAAGAGAGATAAAACCCAAGGACAGAGCTGCCTGTATGGCAGAAGCTGGAAGCTCTGTGAACCCTGCAAATTCAAACTTTCCTATCTATCTATCTATCTATCTATCTATCTATCCATCCATCCATCCATCCATCCATTATCACTTCTCTCTATCATCCATCTATCATCCATTCTCTCTATCCATCCATCCATCCATCCCCCCTTTCTCTACCATCTATCATCAATTCTGTGTCTATCAACTATCCATCCAACATTTACCTCTCTCTATCATCTATCATCAATTCTATCTATCCCCCTCTCTCCTCTATCATCAATTCTATCATCAATTCTATCTCTGTCTATCAACTATCCATCCAACATTTACCTCTATCATCTATCATCAAATCTATCTCTATCCATCCATTTATCCATCCCTTTTCTATCATCTATCATCAATTCTATCTATCTAACCCTCCTCTATCATCAATTCTATCATCAATTCTATCTGTGTCTATCAACTATCCATACATCTACCACCTATCATCTACCTGTCAATTCTATCTATCTATCTATCTATCTATCTATCTATCTATCTATCTATCTATCTATCTATCTATCTCTGTATCTAAATATTCAACATGATTTCTACTATAGGTATGAACAGAAGGCTGCTTGCACTGTACGGTTAATGCTGAAGAGGTGATATATCAATAAGAAGTCGTCAAGGGGACCCCTCCATGGCAGGATTTCTGTTTTCATTTTATGATTTATGCTTTTATCTTCCTTGGTTTTATTGCCAGCCAGAGTTGAGGGGGCAGGCACAGAAATTTAATAAAGAAATACAAACAAACAAGGGCGGTGAGCCGCCCAGAATTCTGTTACAGAAACGCAGCCGTGTAAATCGTTTTCAATAAAAACAAATAAAACGAATGTGTTGAATTATTTTTGCCCTATGGAAAAAAAAAAAAAGGTGATGCACGCCCAGCCACCTCGCCTCCACGGGAGGATCCACGCAAGATCCCAGTTCCTTCTAACTTCCAAGAAGATTCCCACCAGGCGAAGAAGCAGGCAGGAATCCCGCAGAGCAGAAGAAAGGAAGAACAGGAAGGGGCCTAAACAAAATCTGCTGGAACCTGAGAGGCGAAAGGAACAGGCTGTGACACGGTTTCCCCTTTCCACCATCCTGCCTTGCATAAACCACCACGCCGAGCGAGCGCTGATACGCCCATATTAATTAATTTGAAAGCATGACCGCTCTTTGGCTCGGCTCTCCCGAGTCAGTGACAGATTGGAAAACCTCCAGGAACACGGACGGAAAAAAGGATGGGGAAATCCATTCTCGACCCCCCTTCTACAAACGTCGTCGCACACAGCGGCTGCTCAGCTCTCATTTCCTGAATGGGAAGGAAACGGTGCCAGAAGCGGGATGACAAAGAGTTGGAAGAGGCCTTGGAGGTCATCTAGTCCAGCCCCCTGCTCGGGCAGGAAGCCCTATACCATTTCAGACAAATGGGGGTCCAATCTTTTCTTTGAAAATTTCTAGTGTTAGGAGAATTCATGATTTCTGGAAGCAAGTCATCCCACTGCTTCATTGTTCTGTCAGGAAATTTCTCTTTAATTCTAAACTGGTTTTCTCCTTAATTTCCATCCATTGTTTCCTGTCCTGCCTTCAGGGGCTTCGAAGAATAGCTTGACCCCTTCCTCTCCTTTGTGGCAACCCCTGAGATATTGAAACATTGCTATCATGTCTCCCCTAGTCCTTTTCATCAAACTAGCCAAACCCAATTCCAGCAATATATATTCTATTCTATTCTATTCTATTCTATTCTATTCTATTCTATTCTATTCTATTCTACTCTACTCTACATTCTTTTCTGTTCTATATCTATTCTATTCTATTCTATTCTATTCTATTCTATTCTATTCTATTCTAGTACTAACACTTCACGTGATCTTGATTCTATCCCTCTTTTTATGCAGCCTAGAACTGCGTTGGCTTTTTTTTTTGGCAGCTGCAGCACACAACTGGTATTTAAGTGATTGTCTACTAGAACTCCAAGATCCCTCTCCCAGTTACTACTATTGAGTCCAGGTACTACCTATAGTACTATACTTGTGCACATGTGGTTTTTCCTCCTGGATCCAGAGCCACCCAGAAACGAATCCTTCTGAATCCAGAGAAAATCCTCAGCTCCAGAGTTTGTGCAGAGTTCATTTTCCCAGCCCTCTAAACACTTGGTAGCAGAGAGCACGAGATGGCCATGGACCTTCTCTGGACCTAGCAGAATGCTCACAACACGGTATCCTTGCCTCTAGACATGGAGGCTCCATTCTCTGCTAATAGCTAAGAACAACTCTCCGCCATTCCTTCCGTCTGATTTTTTTTTTAAAGGAAATAATAATAATGGCAATGACTAGTCACTGGATCCCACAAGACCAACTGCTTTCTGGTGCTTTGAAAGCTCCCATTGTCTACTCCGGAGCCATCGCTAATGAGATTCCAACAAGCCTAAATTTAATGGAAGAGACGCTCTTCCTAGCACGCAGGTTAGAAGCACCTATCAAGAACAAATCATCCACCACCAATCGTCCACCAAAGACATTAATCTCTCATTTGATGAATGAACTCAACTGCCAGGCTAGACAGACACCCCCAAACCCTCAACTCACTGAACCACAAACTAACCAGCTCCCTTGGACAGGAAGGTGAACCCCATCAAGCAATCCCCTTTTCCAAGTACATCCGCGGAACCCAGATCAGGTAAGGGGCACCAATCTACCCTCCAGTCAAAGGTTGGTTTGTTGAAGCATCAGTTACAAACAGCTCTGCTGGCAGATCTCCTACCCATGTGCCTTCCTTCCCCCAGGAAAGGAGAATATTTGCAGCTGGGGTTTGAAATGAGGGGGGGGAGGTGCTCTCTGACCTTGGCCATTTGCTTGCAGATGTTTCATGAGCCAGTTAAGGAACATCAGCAGTGCTAGAAGGGAGTGGGGTTTGTAGAGGAGGAGGAGGAGGAGGAGGAGGAGGAAGAGGAGGAGAGGAGGCAGAGGGAGGAGGAAGAGAAGGAGGAGGAAGAAGAGGAGGAGGAAGAGGAAGAGGACTCTGGGGTCCTTGGTGCTCTCTGAGCTTGGCTATTTGCTTGCAGATGTTTCATGAGCCAGTTAAATACCATCAGGAAAGCTAGGAGGGAGTGGGGTGAGGAGAGGAGGAGGAGGGAGAGGAGGAGAGGAGGCAGAGGGAGGAGGAAGAGAAGGAGGACGAGGAAGAGGAGGAGGAGGAGGAAGAGGAAGAGGACTGTGGGGTCCTTGGTGCTCTCTGAGCTTGGCTATTTTCTTGCAGATGTTTCATGAGCCAGTTAAGGAACATCAGCAGTGCTAGAAGGTAGTGGGGTTTGTAGAGGAGGAGGAGGAGGAAGAAGAGGAGGAGAGGAGGCAGAGGGAGGAGGAAGAGAAGGAGAAGGAGGAAGAGGAGGAGGAAGAGGAAGAGGACTCTGGGGTCCTTGGTGCTCTCTGAGCTTGGCTATTTTCTTGCAGATGTTTCATGAGCCAGTTAAGGAACATCAGCAGTGCTAGAAGGTAGTGGGGTTTGTAGAGAGAGAGAGGAGGAGGGAGAGGAGGAAGAGGAGGAGGAGGAAGAGAAGGAGGAGGAGGAGGAAGGAAGAGGAAGAGGAGATGTCATGAAGAAGCTAGGAGAGGAGAGAAGAGGAGGAGAGGAGAAGAAGAGAGAGGGAGGAGGAAGAGCAGAGGGAGGAGGAGGAGGAGAGGAGAGAGGAGGAGGAAGAGGAGGACTGTGGGGTCCTTGGTGCTCTCTGAGCTTGGCTATTTTTTCCTTTTGCAGACCGTTTCATTACCCAAACTAGGTAAATTCCTCCGTATTTGTAGTAGCTGATCTGAACTTTTGGCCCCGGCCGAGTTTTAATGACACGCCTGCAAGAAAAGAGCCAAGCTCAGAGGGCACCAAGGGCCCTTCCCTGCCTTCCCCTACACCCTCCCCCACCCCAAAAACCCCCACTTGTTGGTTCTGCCCCTCCCCGCCTCCACCTGCTGCCGCGCATGGCACAAGAGCAAATCCAGGCAGGTTCTTTCAGATCAGTTGGCAACTTTTTCCTCTAAGGCTCAAAAGGAACAAGACGCCAGGCAGAGGTGTGTGTGTATGTGTTTGTGTGTGAGTGACTGCCTATTCTGGACAAGGCAACACTTCGCAACACAACACACACACACACACAAAGCTACACTGAACGCTGGGTGTCTCCCTGCCTTTGTACTCCTGTCTGGGGATCAATCGGTGTGTTTTGGAATTACTGAGCGAAAGAGGGAACAACTTAAGACATAAAAGGGGAGAGGAGAGAAAGGAGACTCGTGGTGGGGTTTAACCCTCTGTGTGTGTGTGTGTGTGTGTGTGTGTGTAAACAGAAAGAGCTCTCCTTGAGCTCCCTTTGGCTCACCAGCGGCCCAATTCTGGGGGAGGGGGGGAAACGAGACCTGCATGGGGGCAAAGGGGTTGGGAGCCAGCTCATTTGGGTTTTCTTTGGAGAAATACAGGGCGGCCTCGCTTAACGTGGCAGGATCAGGACCAAGACGGATTTCCAGAAAGCTTTTGAGTTCCTCCTAGAGCCACACATCGCCTGCTCAAAAGTCCCGTTGGAAGATCCTTTTGGCACTATTCTTGGCAGATGGGGGGAGGGGGGGAATCTCCAGGAAGGGGGGTCATCTGGCAATGGCGGCCCTTCCACCCCCACCCCACACCTGTGGAGGGGTGAGGCTCCAAAGCATGGGGTTCCCCAAGGCTGCAACCCCTAAGCGAGCTGCTCCAGGCGCTGCCAGCCAAACCCGCCCCTCTTGCTCCATAAGCTGGAGGTTGGAGTAAACAGGCCCTTTGCCAAGTTCTTCACACACACACACACACACAAAGAGCGGGTGTAATCTTTGCAAAGAACAGGGCAGAAAGTCAGCTGGAAGGTGAAACCTGATCTGGAGCAAAAGAGAGCCTGCACAACACAGAAAGAAACAGAAAGCAAGAAGAGAAAGCAAAGACGAGGGGAGAGAGAGAGGGAGGGAGAGGGAGAGAAAGAGAGAGGGAGGGAGAGAGAGAGAGAGGGAAAGAGAGGGAAGAAGGAGGGAGAGAGAAAGGAGAGAGAGGGAGGGAAATGAAAGAAGGGGAGAGGGGAGAGAGAGGAGGGAAATAGAGAGAGAGAGAGAGAAGGGGGAGAGGAAGAGAAGGAGAGGAGGGAGCATGAAAGATAAGGGAGGGAGGGAGGGAGAGGGGAAGAGAGAGGGAAATGAGATAAGGGGAGAGGGAGATGGGAGAGAGAGAAAGAGAGAGGAGAGAGAGAGAGAGGGGGAGAGAGAGGGGAAGAGGGAGTGGAAAGAGAGAAAGAGAGGGGAGAGAGGGAGGGAAATAAAGGGAGGGAGAGTGGGAAGAGAGAAAGAGGGAGGGGAGAGAGGGAGGGAGAGTGAAAGAGAGGGGGAGAGAGAGAGGGAGGGAGGGAGGTTGTGGGGAGGGGGCAGAGCTGTTTTCCTAGCAAGGTAGTTCCTCTAAAAAGACCAACAGACACACACACACACAAAAGCCGTGCAACAACACCCCCCTCCTCCTCAAACGCCAACCCAAACTGCCCAGAAGGGGTGCACGTGGCAAGGGCTCCCCCCCCCCCCACCGGAGAGGCTGAGTTGCGCCCACCTTTTTGCCCTCCGTTTGCAAACGGAGGAGGGGGAAACGACGAGAGGGCGACGCGCGCGGGGAGCCTTTCGGCCAAAAGGAGCCGGAGCCCCCCCGTCGCACACTCGGCCCGCCTGCCTCCTTTCCTTTGCGGGCCAGGCTGGGCTGCAGCCCCGGGAGCTCCGCCGGAGAGGAGGCGGCGGCGGTGGGGAGAAGCAGCCCCCCACACACCGCGAGCCCTTGCAAAGAAAGGACTCCCCTCCGCGGCTCTTCCCGCGTCCCCTCCCCAGGAGGACACCCCCACCCCATTCAAGAGACAAACAGGCAGGGCTGGCCGAAGAGACCCCCCGCTCTGGGGGCTTTGGAGGGGCGGGCGTGGGGGGAGAATGGGTGGAGGACCCTCCCGCTCAGCCTGGCTTCCCTTTGTCTCTCTCGCTCCTTCCCTCTCCTCCTCCCCCCAATAACAACCAGCCCAACCCGGTCATTAATTCCCCATCAGGGCTCCGCTTCTCCGGGGAGGGGAGGAGAGAGGGGTGGGTTGCATGGGAAGCAGGGGAGGGGCGCCCCCGAAGAAGACCCTTTGGGGAGGGGGCGTCGATCCCACGCGTGGCCGAGGCTCCCGGGCCAAAGCTGGGGAGGGGGGCGCGCTGCCACCTGATGGGGAAGGGTCCCTCCCCAGGAAAGTTGGCAAAGCCGGAGTGGGGCGGCTCAGGGGAACCCCCTCCCCTCTTTTCTTCCTTGGAGGGGAGGGGGGGAGGAAAGAAAGGCCGCTTAAATTCCTTCCTTCCTCCTCCTCTTCCTCCCCCGCCCCCACGCGGGATTCCCTGCCTCCCACCCACCCCCACCCCCGCGCGCGGACAAAGCCAGACAATAGCCCTCCCCCCACCTCCACCCCCACCCGGCCGTTGGCTTCCACCTTCCCAACCTGGTTGGCTTACCTTTCCGGGGCGGCTTTTTCCCCCTTCGGCTCCGAGGAGGAAGGAAGGAAGGAGCGTGGAAGAAGGAGAGGAAGGAAGGAGGGAAGGAGGCAGGACGAGCCCCCCAAATCACATATGCCCGGTCTGGCTCCCAGGTGGGCGCGCGAGAGTGGGACCCCCTCCGGCGGCTCGGAGCCGGGCAAAGTTGGCGAGGCGAAGGCGCAGCTGGCTTAGCCCGGTGGCGGCGGCTGCTGCTGCTCCTGGGCTCCGTCTCTCTCTTTCTCTCCCTCGCTCGCTCGCTCGCTCTGTCTCTCTCCGCTGCGTTGTTGCGCTTGGCTGGGCGAGCGCCTCCTCTGCCTCCTTCCCTCTCCTCCCCACGGCCGCCCCTTTTTTCCTTTCCCCTCCTTCCTTGACGTCAAGCCCGGGCCGAGAGGGAGGGAAGGAGGGAGGCTGGAGTAGAGCCCCCCCCCCGGGGTGGAGGGAGGCACGCGCAGCCCCCCTCCCATTAATCCCCCTCCCCAGGACGTGCAAATAAGGTCACCTGGTGCAACCACAGGATCGCGTGTTTTTTTAGGATTCACTGGGTGTGTGTGTGTGTGTGTGTGTGTGTGTGTCTTCACTGTAGAGTTGTATTGTGGTGGGGCGGGGCGGGGGGGTTGCACGAAGGGAGGCTCGGCCAGTCTCATTGCACACGTGTTGGTATATATGGGGGTCTCCTGCTTGAGTAGGGGGCTGGACTAGATGACCTCTATGGTCGCTTCCAAGCTCTCTTCGGATTGCATTGTACTCTTTGACAACAAAGGTTGGAACTCCAGGTGCAGCCGCCCAACGTGGGGGTGGGAGTCCTATCCAATCTGAATAGAGCTGTGGAAGGGACCTTGGAGGTCGTCTAGTCCAGCCCCCTGCTAAAGCAGGAGACCCCGCCTAGACCAGTCCCCGAAGCCGGAGGGGGTGCGCCTGGACCCCTTTCCTCCCGGCTTCTCTGGCTGAAGACCCTCCCCCTGTCCCACCCACCCACCCCTCTAGGCGCTGGAGCCGGGTATGGGTGGGTGGCTGGCTGGCTGGCGCATCCCCTCCCCTTCTCGGGGCCCGGCCCAGCCCGATGGCGGCTCGCTCTCTTCCGAGGGGCCGCGGCCAAGAGGCCGAACAAAGCCGGCGTTCTCCTCCTCCTCCCGCCATCCGGGCGTTACGAAGCCTCCTCCGGAGGCAACCCGGGCGCGGCTGAAAGCGCTGCTCTCTGCCGGGCTCAACGTGCTCAACGCTTGGCTTTCCTTGGGACCCGGAGGGGTCATCCGTCCGGCCTTTCTTTGGGCCTGGAGAGGGGTTGGGGTGTGTGTGACCCAGCTCGGGGGAAAAGGGACTTCCGTGTCTCCTGAACGCCCTTCCCACGTGCCTTGATCCGTTGGCGCCAGAGGCAATTGGACTTTCTGGGTTTTCCTTTGAAGACGTTTCGCTTCTTGTCCCAGAAGCTGCTTCTGACATTGTTTGGCCTGAGATGTTTTATTAAGGTGTCTTGCTTAAGCAGGGGGTTGGACTAGACGACCTCCACGGTCCCTTCCGGCTCTATTATTCTACCTTCTGGGGTCTGTATGAGAGAACTAACCTGGGACCAAGGATGTCCCAAAGGTCCTTTTCTTCTTCTTCTTCCAAGAGGAAACTGGACTTTCTGGGTTTTTTTAAAAAAATTTGATTTGACTTGTCAATGGCTTACAAGATTACAGAGATAAGAATAAACATAAATACAGGAAATAGATACAAATAATTGGGGACAGGGACGGTAGGCACAATGGTGTACTTATGCACCCGTTTTCTTTGAAGATGTTTCGCTTCTCACCCGAGAAGCTTCCTCAGCTCTGACTGGATGGTGGGGGATGGAAGGATTGACATTGCAAAATGCAAATGACCAACTGTCTGCAAGGACTATAAATCCTACAATAATAGAGATGGAAGGGACCTTGGAGGTCTTCTAGTCTAACCCCTGTTGAAGCAAGAAACCTTAAACTTTAAGCCTAGCAGACTTCAACTCCCAGAATTCCCCAACGTTGGCAACTTTAAGCTTGCAGGACTTCGACTCCCAGAATCCCCCAGCCAGGGAATTGGATTGGGAATCCTTTCCACATCCTACAACTGCCCCAGTCTCACAACTGACCAGGCAGAACTGTGTGAACGGTGGCTGGGCAGCCATTGTGTGTGAATGCTACACCCACAGTGTCTGGCGTTGAGCAACAGTTGCTGAGAATCTTAGTGGTAAAAACTATATTCGATCCCAATGGAGCAGTTCGGAAATCAATCAATTCATTCCTGCCAGCAGTAAAAAGTTGATTTTTTAAAAACAAACAAAAAACAAGCCCCTGGAAGATGACTGACAGCCAAGCTTGCCTGCCTGAATATCTCCTTTGTATTAGTTTGCACATTTTTTTTTTAAATGCAAGGTGGATATCTGCATGCAGGTGTGAGGTGAGCAGACTCACCTTTTGGGATGTCTTTCCCAGTAAGGGGGGGGGTCAACCTGAGGCCATATAGACAGACCTTGGCGGACTCCAGGCTCCAGCCCTGCCCAATGTGGGAATGCCTTACACCCTTTGCTAGGTTTAATGGGGGCCAGAAGAACAGGGGGAGAGGCAAAACTTTCAAAAATAAAATAATAAAATCCCAACCCTGCCAGATATTTCTGGTTCATTTATTTCTGGTCATTTCCTGCTTATGATAATTATGCTTTTAAATTCTGCAAATTCTCTTGGATCAATGTAGGTAACAGACCAATAAAGGAGGCTAAAACATCCCAGAATGATTGTTTCCCTGAATCCTGAAAATTTACTTTTCGTGCAGTTTTGGGATGTCTGGATTTGGCTCTCGTGGTTTGAAAAGAAAAGAATAATTCGTTTTTAAGGATGTTTCAGCTTGCAGATAGCAGCCTCTCTTCTTTTCCTTCTCTGCTCTGTCTCCTTTCCTATCTCTTTCACCCTCTCCTCCTTTTCCTCTTTCACCTTCCATTCTTCTCCGCCTCAATCTCCTTTGCCTTCTTCCTCTTCTCCTCTGCCTTCTCCTTCTTCTCTTATTTCCATCTGACCCCTTTTCCTTCACATTCTCCTCTTCCTTCTTCGCCTTCCCTTCTCGGTCTCCATTTTCTACTTTTGCCTTCTTCTCCTGCTTTTGTTTTCTCTCTCCTTCTCCTTCCACCACCTTCTACCTGGAAGGCCAACAGGCACCCAGCTTTATTTCCCACCCACCCCTCTATTTTCCCCTCATTGCGCTCCTGGCTGTGCCCTCTTTTTCTTACTTGGCTAATAAAACACACAAAAGAAGGGAAGATGGAATTGTTCCACGAGGACTTTGGATTGAGAACATGGACGATGTTGTGTTTCAAATACACGTCAGATCAAAATAATCTCCCCATCTTGTTTTGTGTTGTCTGTTCTAAGAAAATTAGCCAGATACTTTGGAGGGCTGGGGTTGAGCCTTCTTAATGGGGGCCTTCTTAGGGGGATGCCTCTTGGCTGGAGGGGCTGGGCCCCCCCTTAAGAAAGCCCCTCTTGTAAGGGGGATGAGTCCAATTAGACCAGCTGATCCCTCTTTTATTGTTATCCATCTCCTTCCCTCAAAGGACAGTCCAGAAGGGGAAAGGGGTCAGACAAAGTGAAGCTGGCATCTGCCACTTACATAGAAATGGGCCTGACTTTGACGGCATGGTCAGTGCTGCCATCTTGACTTTTTTGACCCCCTAAATGTACCCCTCATTCAATGACATGGGCTTCATCTGTAAAATTCAAAAGTCCAATTAAACTGGTTAATCTTACAAGTTTCCAGGGGAATCTGCTGGGTATTTTTAAAATAGAATGTAGAATAGGGTAGAGTAAAATAGAATATAGAATATAAAATTGAATAGAAGAATAGAATAGGAAAATTAGAATAGAATAGAATAGAATTAGAATAGAATAGAATAGAATAGAATAGAATAGAATAGAATAGAATAGAATAGAATAGAATAGAATAGAATTCTTTATTGGCCAAGTGTGATTGAACACACAAGGAATTTGTTTGGTGCAAATGCTCTCAAGTGTAAAAAAATAAAATTACATTCATCAAGAATCATAAGGTACAACACTTAGTGATAGTCATAGGATACTAAATGATCAAATCATACTAGGAAACAAAACAATATAAATAATAGAGATACAAGGCAAGATGATTTCAACTCAATGTCCATCTCAGTTTTCTTTCATTCATTCATTCATTCATTCATTCATTCATTCATTCATTCATTCATTCTGTATAGCTGCCCATTTCCTTCATGGACATAGATATATGTTAAAAACCAACAAGCTAATGCAGAATTAAAAAGAAAAAAGATGCGTGCAAAAAGAATAGAGAAAAGTAGAAAAATCTTCTGATTTTCTTTACAGCAAATATACAGTAAATATGATTACAAAGTTATTTCTTACCCTATGGATTAAAAAGCTGGGTTTTTTCCCCGATTATTTAATGGTTTTCCAACTATCAAAGCCACATTTTGTTTGTGGGTGTATGTGTGTCATGCAAAAAGTTTATAAGGAGTTTCCATCAGCCATAAATGTAATTATTGTCTTTTCTCTAATCAAGAAAGTCAATTTAGCTATCTCTGTAAATTCCATCATCTTCACCAACCATTCCTTGTACTTTTCCACTTTAGAGCATATAGGAATCTTACTGCAGTTATCATATATATACGATATATATATCGTATATATATATATCGTATATATGGCTTTTTTCTATTTGCCCATTAATCCCACAAGAAAAGTTTCTGGCTTCACTTGTATGTTTAAAATCTTCTGAATTAGTGTGTGCATTTGTATTGAAAATTGCACCATCCACCATACATGATAAAATGCCTCATCATATGGTTCACATTTCCAGCAAAGATCCAAAGTATCTTTACACATTCTAGACAACTTATCTGGTGACAGAAAGCAATGATCCATCATTTTATAAAATTTTCAGCCTCCTCAATAGTATAAATAATTCAAAATAGACTTTATTTTCCCATCGATCTATTTGTATATCATAGGCAAAATAGTGAGCCCATTTTATCGCACATTCTTTCACTTTTTTTCTTCTGCTGTCTTATATTTCAACAAGAGTTTAGACATCTTAACAATAACACGTTCATCATTTGTATTTATACTGTTTCAAATTCAGTCTCGCATTGTACTGAACCATATAAGTTTTTACCCACTTTAAAACTTAGTGGCAATCACACATTAAAAAAAAAAATATAGATTGTCAAATCCTCTCGTGATTTTATTTTATAATCCTCTGGAGGAAATTCTAATATATAACAGTAAGTTCACCATTTATGCTCACTTACCATTTCTCATAAAATGTTTTTCGTGCTGAAAGCTACAAATGTGTTTTCCGGCACAGGGTAGATTTTTATTTATTCCGTTTTCTGGGTGCCTAACATAATGATTTTTGAAATCTAAATTAACCTTAGTTTTGTAATACCATAGAGACCTGCACAGCCAAATCTCAGATTATGTCCTTCTAACTCAAAATAGCTTTCTGTGTCTTAGCAATCACCCATTCTTTAATCTACGCTAAATGGCAGGCAGCAAAGTATAATTTCCAATATGATAGACCCAATCTTCTCTTTCTTTTGCATCTTGTAATGCCTTATATTTAATTCAAGATGTTTTTTCTCTCTCCCGCCATACAAATTTAGATACATCCTTCTGCTGTTGTTTAAATGATATATTGGTTGTCAAAACAGGTTTGTCTGAAAGAAAAATAACATTCTAGCTAAAACATTTACCTTAATCACGGATATTCTTCCCAACAGTGACAACTGTACTCCATCTTAACATCTCTTTTTTAACTTCCTTCCATGTCTTAACATAGTTATTTTAAAATAACATACAATTCACATCTGTCATAGTAATACCCAAGTATTTTACCTCCTCACTCTTAAAACCTATTTTATTCATCAGTTCTGTCTGATTTTGTAATTTTCATGTTTTTCGTTAATATCTTTCTCTTTTGTTTGTTAATCTTGAAACCTGCCAATCTCCAAATTCTTTTAAGTTACTCATTAAAAGTTTAATGCAATTTATGGAGAGCTGACCAGAGTTGATTATAAGATGAACGTCTATAAAACATCATAGAATCTATCAGAATCAATTAACTTCTACCACCACAAATCTGCCATATTCATCAGTTAACATAAGTTCTGGATTTAGCTGGAAATCTGTTTGCAAAACAACTTAATTTCTCTTCTTGATACTGAAATAAAACTTTTCATCCAAGGACTTATGAGTTAAATGTTTTATACCATTTTTTTAATGTGAATTTCTTGTAGGCAAATAATATCTTGCTTTATTTTTTTCAAATACTGCAATGTTTTTTCCCTTTGAATTTATGTTCTACATTAAACATTTGTAATGCATATTCACTCCAAAAAGATAGAATAATTCATAACTGTAGTGTTGGGATTCAGTACCTTTTTACAATTCCTGATGCATCTGTTAAAGCCATATTATCCAGTTCTTTCCAAACTCTCTGCCTTAAACCTCCATCTTACTCTCTAAAATTTCCACTTCATCATTAATTTGTTTGACTTCTCCAGATAGTTGCTTTATAGACCTTTCTGTCTTTCAACATCTGTCATCCCTGGCCTTAACTTTATAAACCTTTTATCCATTCTTCTTTTTTCCAAAGTATCCATTCTATTTTCCATCCGTCACTAAATTTCCAAATATCTTTTGGAACCTTTTTTTTCTGCAGGTTGCTCCAGGGAACCATTTTTCTAGTAGCTATTTTTCTGAGAGCAATCCAAAAGTGAAGGTGTCTCTAACAAGCAAAAAAACAAACAAAACCAAACCCGTCTTTCTCCATCTCCCCTTAGTATCCTTTTGCAATTTTGACACTTTCCAGAGGAGTCTGCAAAAATAGTGGTTCAAAAATAGTGAAGGTGGTCACCTTGGTGTGAGATCAAAGCTTCAACTCTTTTTTTTATGTTTGTCCATCTTACGTTTTATTCATGAATTCATTCTTCATTCATTCATTCATACATCCATTCATTCTGTAAAGTTGCTCACCTGTCAGGCTAGAAAGATCAGGTCTACATGTGAAGGTTCAATTAAAGGCCCAATTAAACTAAACAAGCTATACATAGGAATCTTCTCCACTAATGGTTAGCACCAGAGGTGGTATTCAGCCAGTTCTGACCAGTTCTGGAGAACTGGGAGTGGAAATTTTGAGTCGTTCGGAGAACCGGCCAATCCCACCTCTGACTGGCCCCGCCCCCATCTATTCCCCGCCTCCTGAGTCCCAGCTGATTGGCTGGGTCTTCTTTGGTTGCCCTGCACAAGAGAACGGAGTTGGAAAGCAGGCTAGCGGGGTGGGGAGGGAATGGGATTTTGCAGTAACCTTCCCCCTGGAGTCAGGTGGGAATGGAGATTCCCCTGCCCCGCCCACCAAGCTACACCATGCCCACCAAGCCACGCCCACAGAACCAGTAGTTAAAAAAAAATTGAATCCCACCACTGGTTAGCACCTGATAGGAGTCAGATAAGGATGGATGATAATTCAAGGGTTAGGATTGAACTTGGTTTGCTTGTGACGATGTCGGGATTCTAAGCTGATGCCTCTTTTAACACCCCCAGGTTCTGCCACTCCTTCTCCTACATCATCTTCCATTTGTGACTCTGGGTTACTTTCTCAACATGGGTGACAATCCGGATACAAACCACGACTCTCCGTAACTGTGTCTCGGTTAGACCTTCCAGACCATCCTCACGTTGAGGCTCTAGAAAAAAGTGCACAGAAGAGCAACCAGGATGATTAGCGGACTGGAGAATAAAACATAGGAAGAACAGTTGCAGGAACTGGGCCTGGCTGGTCTAGGGAAGAGAAGGACCAGGGGAGACAGGAGAGCAGCCTTCCAATATCTGAGGGGCTGCCACAGAGAGGAGGAAGGGGGGTCAAGCTATTTTCCAAGGCACCTGAAGGCCAGACAAGGAACAATGGATGGAAACTGAATAAGGGGAGATTTAACCTGGAAATAAGGAGAAACTTTCTGACAGTGAGAGCAATCAACCGATGGAACAGAAGTTGCCTTCGGAAGTTGTGGGAGCTTCATCACTTGAGACTTTCAAGGAGAGATTGGACTGCCATCTGTGAGAAATGATGTCGGGTCCCTTGCTTGGGCGGGGGGGTTGGACTAGATGGCCTACAAGGTCCCTTCCAACTCTGTTAATCTAATCCTAATCTAATCTAATCTAATCTAATCATCCTTCATCTTGCCTTCCTTTTAGACCAAGAATTACCCCATAGGCCAAAATACAATGAGCATATAGTCTTCTGCCCCATTCCATCTACTTGCTGGGAAGAAGCATAACCTGTTGAACTTTGGCCTGTCACATGGGTCCCAAAGCCACAAGAACTCTTGCCAGGGAATAATAAGGACAATTAGGAAGCCACGTTGAATTCACCCTTGTCCTACTTGGCCTGGCCTTAAGTTTCATGGGCGGTTAATCCATTTATTTATTATCATTAAATTTCCACACCACCCACCTCACCTAAGTGACTCTGGGAGGTTTACAACAACACATTAAAACAACACAACTTCATACACGTAACCAACAGGTGAGTTGTCAATAAAGGAGGCCCTTTAGGGCAAGGGCAAGGCCCTATTCACCCCAAGGCAGGGCTGGGCTGCTGGGGGTTCGCAGGGGTTTGGGAGACCCCCCAGCTAAGATTCTGGACAGGTTGGAGAACCCCCAAATCCCACTTCTGGCTGCCCCCCCATCCTTCCCAGGAGTCCCCACATGGGCCGTTTTGGATCCCAGGTAAGTACAGGGGCTGCGTGGAGGCTCCAGGATGAAAAATGGGCCTCCTGGAAGTTTGGGAAGGCCGGAAATGGGCCCGTTTCCAGCTTCCAGAGAGCCTCCGGAGCCCGGGGAAGGAAAAAATACCCCCCCATGGTGCAGGAGGCCAACTAGGCCACGCCCACCATGGCCATGCTCACCCATCAACTGGGCAGAGAACCCGTTGCTAAATTCTTTGAAGCCCACCCCTTTCCCAGGGCTCTGCTAGTGGCATTTCCTTTTTTTTCCCCCTTGCTACTAAATTCATGCTCCAAGGCGTGGAGAAAGGTGTCCTCCCACCAGCCCTGCGAGGCAGTCCAGATCAGGAAACCAACGTCCAAAGGAGGACTGGAAATGCAGGACCCCCCACTGGAAGGGACACCATCATTACAGCAGGGGGTGGGAATTCTACCGGTTCGGACCGGTTCTCTCGATCCGGTTGTCATGATTCTGCACAGTTCGGAGAACCGGCAAATTGTGTGTCCCTGGCTGGCCCCGCCCCTCTCTGCCCGCCCCTCCCTTCCCCCACTCAGACGTCGCGCACATGCGCCCAACGTCGCCGACTGCGTTCTCCCCTGCCCAGTTACTCCTTAAGGTATTTCGTCTTCTTTTTTTTTTTTCCTCCCAATGATCAGCTATTCCGACAATCAGCTGTGCTGGGACCCCCCCCTTGCTGTGTTCCTGCTTGCCTAGAAGGCTTCCCAGAGGCCCAGGAGGCAAAAAGGGGGGAGCAAAAACACCCCCCCAGGAGGCTTCCCTGAGGCCCAGGTAGCCATGGAGTGCCGTGGCAGGGGTGCTGAAAAAAAAAAAGAAGAAGCTATGCCCACCCAGTCCCGTGGCCATGCTCACCTAGCCACGCCCACAGAACCGGTAGTAAAAATATTTGCATCCCACCCCTGCATTGGAGACCTCAATGTGGTGACTTCTCCGGTGCGGTTCCCTCCTCTGGAATAGCCTCTCCTTCTTCCCCTAGGATAGGACGGCCCCCTTCTCTATTTCGTTTTTAAAAGGCCTTGGGAGACATAATGGTGAGAACAATGATCCGGCAGAACGGCTTGCCTCCAGAGATTGTGTGAGCTTCATCATACCGGTGGTTTGGAAGGAGAGACTGGCCAGCCATCAAAAGCAAGGAACTGCGAGAGGGACCTTGGAGTCCTGGTAGTGGATGATCCCTTGAATATGAGCCAGCAATGTGCAGCAGCAGCAGCCCAAAAAAAGCTAATACGATCCTGGGTTGCATAAACAGAGGCACAGAATCAAGATCAGGTGAAGTATTAGTGCCACTTTACAAAACCCTTGTAAGGCTACGCCTGGAAGACTTGCAATCAATCTTGGGTCACCGTACCCAAAGAGGAAAGGTTGAATAGGCAAATTTAAAATCCACCAATAAAATCGTGGCCTAGACTTTTCCCTGGCCCTGTGAAAAAAAATAATGTCAAATTTATCACACTGACCAGCCCAATGTTGCCTGTGCCAGCTTGGATCATTTGCCCGCACGCACACACAACACACACAACACACACACACACACACACACACACACACACACACAAAACCGATCAGCCAGGCCCTTGGCTTCATCCTCAAGGTCTCGCCTTCACTGCAACTAACCGGAAAAGTTTATCTTCCCCCGTGGATGTTTTATGGATGTTTATTGAACTCTTACTGTGAAGGTTTTATCAATTATTTACCGTGGAGGTTTTAGCTGCACAATCTTGTCAACCATAGGAGTCCAGCAAGATTTGGCAGGATAGCGGGTGAATAAATAAAAATAAACAAATAAATAATGAAAGAGAGGAAAGGAACGGCTCTTCCACAAGGCTACATATAGCCATCTCTCTCTCTCTTTCCCAACACGGTTTCTGACAACACATCATAACAACACAAGAGCACACAATAGATACAAACTCAAAGTAAACCGCACCAAACTTGATTGCAGGAAATACGACTTCAGCAATAGAGTGGTCAATGTCTGGAATACTCTACCCGACTCTGTAGTTTCTTCCCCAAACCCCCAAAACTTTAACCTTAGACTGTCTACTATTGACCTCACCCCTTTCCTAAGAGGCCTGTAGGGGGCGTGCATAAGCGCACCAACGTGCCTACCGTCCCTGTCCTATTGTTTCTATTATACTTTTATTTTTCTTATATGTAACCATTTCATGTATTCACAACTATGTATACATTTATACTTATTATCTTGTAAACAATTGGCAAATCAAATAAATAAAAATAAAATAAAATAAATCTAGAGGGCACCAAGCTGGAGAACAAATCTTGCAGTTTTGCCCCCCTCCCCTTTTACTATGTGCTTGGAGACATATGTCCATTTGAGGTCCTGGTCCGGATGTTGTACTTCATTTGAAAAGGACTGATTTCTGGATCGGTGTCTCTTAAACCCTTTCAAGAGCCCAGAATAGCCTAAAGCCATGATGGGGAACCTATGGCATGCATACCACAGGTGACATGCAGAGCCATTTGTGCCGGCACGCAAGCTGCAGGCAAACTTACTTCACTGGGCATGGTTGCATCTCACAGCTGATTTTTGGCTGGTTTGAGGCCTTTTCTGGTTTCCCAGAGGCTTGAGGAAGGCTTCTGCAGGCTTTGCAGGCCAAAAACTAGCCCCGTTTCGTCCCTTCCTGTTTTTTCTGAAAATACCGGAAGTGACGAAACGGGGCTAGTTTTCGGCCTGCAGAAGCCTGCAGAAGCCTTCCTCGAGCCTCTGGGAGGCCAAAAACCAGCTGTGAGGCACAGTTCAGGTAAGGAGGAGGCGTGGGTGGGTGGGGTTTGCACGCGCATGCGTAGGGGGCGTGGGGGGGCATGCATTGTCTTCTGGGTGCTGGCACGCGAGCGCGAGCGTGCAGGCGCACACACAATTTTTGGCACAGGTGCCCAAAAAGGTTAGCCACCACTGACTTAAAGCATATCTCATTTGGGTTTAACACCTATAGATGTCTATGGAAATTCTCAGTCATCCAGGTCATGGTTCTCCCAAAGGTGGACTTTCTGGTTTTTTTTTTAACAGATTAACAGAGTTGGAAGGGATCTTGTAGGTCATCTAGTCCAACCCCCCACCCAAGCAGGAGACCCTATATCATTTATGACAAATGGCAGTCCAGTCTCTTATTGGAAGCCTCCAGTGATGAAGCTCCCACAACTTCCAAAGGCAACTTCTCTTCCATTAAATATAGGATAACAGAGATGGAAGGGACCTTGGAGATCATCTAGTCCGACAACCCCTCACACCCAAGCGGGAGACCCTACACCATTTCTGACAGGCTGGCAGTCCAGTCTCTTCTTGGAAGCCTCCAGGGATGAAGCTCCCACAACTTCCGAAGGCAACTTCTGTTCCACTGGTGAATTGTTCTCATTGTCAGAAAATTCCTCCTTATTTCCAGGTTGAATCTCTCTCCTTGTTCAGTTTCCATCCATTATTCGTTTTTGAAGGTTTTTGAATGTCCAGAAAGTCTAGTTGCCTCTTGAAAAAAGCACTTTTGGGACACCACCTATAAATGCTTATTTAAAAACAGAAAAAGAAAGAAGAAGGGGGGGGATATTGAAGTAAGCATATTTGAGCAGCACTTTCTAACTTTTGCCATGGATCTTCGCAGAACCGTGCAACAACATGTTTTATCCATGTCTACATTTGTTAATCTTTAAATCCACATTACTTTCTGCTAGTTCAATATTTGGTCTTGGGGAAGGGTGAAAAGAAACTTTCAGGAAAGAGGCACCAAAGAAAATGGCTTTTTAGTGCTAACCCTCAAAGAAACAACACACTACTTGGATTTTGGGATCCATCTATCCCAGAGGTCTCTAAAACTTGGCAACTTTTAAGACTTGCAGACTTCAAATTCCTCATGCTGGCTGGGGAATTCTGGGAGTTGAAGTCCACAAGTCTTAAGAGTTGTCAAGTTTGGAGAGCCCTCGTCTATCCAACTCCTTCACTCTCGGAGAATAGAATAGAATAGAATAGAATAGAATAGAATAGAATAGAATAGAATAGAGTAGAGTAGAGTAGAATGGAATGGAATGGAATGGAATGGAATAGATTAGAATAGATAATAAAATAATAAATAGAATAGAGAAGAGAAGAGAATGGAATAATAAATAGAATAGAATAGAATTACAATAGAGAATAGACTACAAAATAGAGAATAGAATTAGTATTAGAATAGAATAAGGAAGAGGATACAGGATAGGATGGGATGGAATAGGATAGGATAGGATAGGAATCTGGGAGGGACCTTGGAGGTCTTCTAGTCCAACCCCCTGCTCAAGCAGGAGGACCTATACTATTTCAGACAAGTGACTGTCTAGTCTCTTCTTAAAAACCTCCAGTGATGGAGCACCCGTGATTTCTGGTGGCAAGTTGTTCCACTGGTTAATTGTTCTCACTGTTAGGAAGTTTCTCCTTAATTCCAGTTGCTTCTCTCTTTGCGTCAGTTGGGCAATCTCTAAATTTGTTAAATAGCCCAATGAGCTTATTTCGAGGATCCTGGTTTCCCACAAGGCAGATTGCAGAACGGTGGGGGTCCCCCTCTTGATCTGGGAGACAAAAGGGGCCTTCTCGGCTTCTTGTCTCCACCCCCGTCGACTCTCACCCAACCAGTTTTCCCCACCGAGGGGACTGTTTCCTTCGAGCCCCTTGAAAAAAGAACATCTCCGTACTTCCACGTCGTCTCTGACCACACAAGCCGATTGCAGAATTGTGCGCGTGTGTCAACAGAGACATCCTCTGTCCTTGTCTGGGTGCCTGGCAGGGTGTAATCCTGTCTTTGTCAGAGGTGTGTGTTTGGGTGTGTGGGTTGGAGCCTGCTGATGCAGCATCTGGAGAAGATCTGCTTCTGGCAGCCCCTTCCCAGAAGACCCCTCCTTCCTCCTCATGGTCCCCAGGGAACTGGGTTCCTGGCAGAATGAAGAGGCCGCAAGAATTCAGACCCTGCCAGGGGAGAACACTTCATCCAGACCCACTGCCATAGACCCTGAAGCACTGCAAGCCGTTACATTCTCCATCTTCTCCCCCAAAAAATGCTATAAGGGAAGCTGGGGGCCAGCAGGGAACAGCAGTGGGAGCAAAGGGCCCTCACCCAGATCTCACAGAACACAGAATAACAGAGTTGGAAGGGACTTTAGAGGTCTTCTAGACCAACCCTCTGCTCACGCGGGAGACCCTATGCTACGGCTGTTTGTAGTATCCTATGATCACCTGACCGCAATTCACACTGTTTTCAGCTGAAGAAATAGTAGATCATATTACTCAGGGTCATGTAACAGGATCACACACACTGATCCTAAACAACGACATAACACAGTCACCATAATGACTGAAGAGAACCGTGATGGCGAACCTATGGCATGCCTGCCACAGGTGGCACGCAGAGCCATTTGTGCCGGCACGCAAGCTGCAGGCAAACTTACCTCACTGCACATGCGCGCGCCTCACAGCTGATTTTTCGGCTGGTTTGAGGCCTTTTTCGGCCTCCCAGAGGCTTGAGGAAGGCTTCTGCAGGCTTCTGCAGGCTTTGCAGGCTGAAAATTAGGCCCGTTTCGTCTCTTCCTGTTTTTTTTCCGGAAATACAAAGTGACAAAACGGGCCTAGTTTTCAGCCTGCAAAGCCTGCAGAAGCCTGCAGAAGCCTTCCTCAAGCCTCTGGAAGGCAGAAAAAGGCCTCAAACTGGCCAAAAATCAGCTGTGAGGCACAGTGCAGGTAAGGAGGCAGCAGGAGTGGGTGGGTGAGGATTTCATGTGCAGGTATAGGGGGCGTGGGAGGGGGCGCACATTGCCTTCTGGGTGCTGGCACGCGAGCGCGTGCACAGTCTTTGGCCCAGGAGCCCCAAAAGGTTAGCCACCACTGTCCTATACTATTCCAGACAAGTGGCATTCCATTCTCTTCTTAAATGCCTCCACTGATGGAGCATCCCACGATTTCTTAACGGCAACTCCTTGTTCCACTGATTAATTAATTAATGGCTGTCAGGAAATTTCATAGAAGAAGTTCTAGGAGAGAATCCTTGATGTCCAAGGGGAATTCTTCACACAGAGGGAATAGAAAGCCAAATGCAAGACAGGAGTTAAGGGAAGCAGAAGGCAAGGGGAAATAAATGGGATAAAAGTGAAGGGAGGACACAGCGTCTTCAAACCTCTGTGCTAGCTGGAGAACCCAAGCATCCTTCATGCCTCCAGGTGGCAGAATCTTTGGGGAGGCCTTGGAAGAGATGGTGGCTGACACGGGTGGCTAACTGGATGAGAGGCACCAATCAAGGGCCAAAGAGGTGAGACCAAGAAGGTTGATCACAGGATGCCCCTCTGTCTTCCGATTCCCTTTTTATAAAGCAGTCGTGCAATCTCCCAATTTGGATTAGTTCTGAATCTGGCTTTTCTAGCAAACGGGTGACTTTGGAGAAGGGGGAGTTCAGGTGGATAAGGGAGAAGCAGAAGGAGGAGACAGCTATTATCATTCAACCCTATCACTGTCGCCATCTTCTAAGTCCCAACCTCCATTGAGTTGGAGAAGCATGATTGTTCTCCAAGGAAGGAGAAAGTCTGGGTCTTGGAGGAGACAACCTTTTGACTTCTCAGCAGGAATTAAAGAGACAAATTCCCGTCTGGAGGTTTCTCAGAACAAAAGCGAAAAGAAAACAGAAAGTTAACTGAGTGGTTAAATATTTATACGCCTGTTTTCCTTCCTTGAATGTCCAAGGTCGTGGATAAGGAGCCAAAGCAAACGATAACCACAATAATAGAATCTAAGCAATCACGGCCAAACAACAGGGAGAGAAAAGAAACAATCAAACTCCAGAATTATAATAATCAAACTCCAGCATGAGTAGATTTCCAAGGCCAGACAGCTGTTAGATCAAGGTAGCAATCCACTTCAAAAAAATTGATATGGAGAAGGCAGATTATATAGCCCATCTTTCTTTTGACTTTAATTCTCAGTGGCCATAATGGTTGAGGATTGCAAGACTTAAAGCCAACCAGCTGAAGGAGATTGGGCCCATGTTAACTAGCATGGGGTGATTGTTTTTATGGGTGAGTAAATAACCAACCAAATGAATCCTGGATGAAAGAATCCAAGGCCTCGTAGATGTGTTCTTCCTTGGAAGACAGGCCAACAGTAGACCAAACCCATCCCATCTTCGTTCCCCATGTCTTGTTCCTCTTAGAAAAGGCCAATTCTCTTCCCATGCTGATGTCTTCCAGCTTTTTCCATCAATAATGGCAATGTCTGGCTGCAAAAATGGCCAAACAGGATCTCCGTCTGGCATGGAGGACTTCACTGGAGAACTTCAAGGTTTCCACTCCTGCTGTCCTTCATAGCTCAGTCCCAATCTTTCATCAACATGCAATATTTAGTTGCCAGTTTGTTTTCATCAGACCTGCTGTTGTGTCTAAATGAAGTCAAGTGTACTGAAATTAGGAACATGCGGGATTCCAGCCTTCATATCTCTCAGCCCAGAAGTGCATAAACTGTTGTCTCGGGGACTTCCGTAGCCCCCAGTTCTATTTGGAAGAGGTCTAGAGCAGTATTGTTGAATTTTAGCGACCTTAAGATGGGTGGGCTTCAACTCCCAGAATTCCCCAGTCAGCATACCATAGAGACACTGCAGGTAGGTTTGGTTCAAGAATTCTGGGAGTTGAAGTCCACCCATCTCAAGCTTGCTGAGATTGGAAACACGGATTTAGAGTGAATTTTTCTCAAATGTTTTTCAGAGCAGGGAGCTGGAATAGAAGACCTCCAAGGAATATTATATTCTACTCTATACTCTGCTCTGCTCTACTCTACTCTACTCTACTCTATCCTACTCTACTCTACTCTATTCTTCATTCCATTGTTCTATTCTATTCTATTCTATTCTATTCTATTCTATTCTATTCTACTCTACTCTACTCTACTCTACTCTACTCTACTCTATTCTACTCTATTCTTCATTCCATTGTTCTATTCTATTCTATTCTATTCTATTCTACTCTACTCTACTCTACTCTACTCTACTCTACTTTATTCTTCATTCCATTGTTCTATTCTATTCTATTCTATTCTATTCTATTCTATTCTATTCTACTCTACTCTACTCTACTCTACTCTACTCTATTCTTCATTCCATTGTTCTATTCTATTGTATTGTATTGTATTGTATTGTATTCTATTCTATTCTATTCTATTCTATTCTACTCTACTCTACTCTACTCTACTCTACTCTATTCTACTCTACTCTACTCTATTCTACTCTATTCTTCATTCCATTGTTCTATTCTATTCTATTCTATTCTATTCTACTCTACTCTACTCTACTCTACCTCTACTCTACTCTACTTTATTCTTCATTCCATTGTTCTATTCTATTCTATTCTATTCTATTCTATTCTATTCTATTCTATTCTATTCTATTCTATTCTACTCTACTCTACTCTACTCTACTCTATTCTTCATTCCATTGTTCTATTCTATTCTATTCTATTCTATTCTATTCTATTCTATTCTACTCTACTCTACTCTACTCTATTCTTCATTCCATTGTTCTATTCTATGCTATTCTATTCTATTCTATTCTATTCTATTCTATTCTATTCTACTCTACTCTACTCTACTCTACTCTACTCTACTCTCATTCCTACTATCTGGGGGCCCTCCAGGTGGAATAATTTCAGCCCCCCAAATTTTCATCAATGCCCACCTTGGGAGTTGGGTTCAACATTTGGAAGTCTGGTGTAACAGAAGCTCTAAAATAGGCTGAACTTTATCAAAATAAGCTACTCCATTTCCTCACCCCCCCCCCAATTTTTTTTTAAAGAAAAAAACCTCACTCTCTTCAAAAACCTAGGAAAACTCCCTGAAAATCTCAGCGCTGCTGAAATGTGTTGTGCAACTTGACACATTTTCTCTCCTTGCCCAATGTTTTCCCCCGGTCCCATGAGAGATGCTGCCTCTGGCCATGAAGATAACCTTCTTCTAAGTTGCATGAAGCTGGGAAATAATGATTACGAATAGACCTATACAAGGAATGTGCGAGAAAGAAACAGTGGCAGGTCATGCATTCCTGTTCCCCCCCTCACCTTTTCCACCCTGTCCTCCTTCACGATATGCCCACCCTGGCTGCCTGTGGAAAGGGTGGAGACCAAACTCAAGATGGCAGCTCGTGACCGTTGATCAAAGCCACCGTCTTGTTTATGTCTGTCTTCTCTACTTTTTCCATTCCAGTGGTTATTTTTCTTCTCCCCCTCCCCCCGAACAGTTTTCTTCCCTCTTTTCGTAAGCCATCAGGACCGGGTGCTGCCAAGCATATAACGTTTCCATCTTGTGCAGCGGAGAGGCCACTTCAGCAACTCGTGTTCTCGGGCCTGGACTTCAAAATCGAAAACGACTGGTTTATTTTTTATTTTTTTTAAAAAAGAAAAAACTAACCCCAACTTACATTTCCATCCTCTGGAAACCGAAGGAGCTGACACTGACAACTTGTAAAATGAGCTGGGAAGGCTCTCCAGAAGTTTGCGTCACTAGAAACAGCATGAAAGTCTATTCATTTGTACGTTGCCTTTTCCCCCCTCCTTAAGTGGGCCGCAAGAAGAGTTTACGTTGTTAAATAATATTTCAAGAGGATTCGCTAACGGTTACAGGGTGGCATTTTAAATAATCATACCAGCATTAAATGGAAAGGGAGATTAAACCGTGCATGAATCATGTCATGCTAGAGCCCAGCACTAGTTACACAACTCATGACCCTTGGGGAAGAGAGCTTCTCCGAGGATTTTTGACTTTCCACCAGTCTTTTTAAGATCCAGAAAGGCTTCAAGGAGGCATCCGTGGCCTCTGGAGATTGGTGGGGGCTCTTGAGAAATGGCAGCCAAGAGAGATCCTGGGCATTGAGAGATCCCATCCCCTCCCCTATCCCCTCCCCTATTTCATATTATCTTCTTTTAATGACCCCATAATCCCTTGCGAGGTGGAGTCTGGGCCACTGAATGGAGATAGCATGGAGTGTTTACTGGCCAGATGCCCTTCCTGTCACCAGAGTGGGGTTTTGTTCAGCAGATATATTCTCACTGTGCCCAGAGAGAGACATATCTGCCCCTACCTAGGATCAAACTCACAACCTCCAGATTGTGAGGCGAGAACTCCACCTCTAGACCACCACACCACTCCCCATATCCCTTATCCTATATCCCTTCCCATATCCTATTCCCTATCCCATATCTCAACCCATATCCCATCTCATCCCATCCCATATCCTCTGTCCCATCCCACCTCCCGTATCCTATCCTATCCCATCCCCCATATCCTATATCCCAAGAAACGTCTTGTTTTTCCCCAAATATCAGTCCAGTTGCCTTTTCAAAAAATAAAAAACCACTTTTGATACTGCCTGTGACTGAGCTGGTACTGTCACAGGGAATTGCTGGGGAATACTAATTCAGGCTTGGAAGCCTTGATAGAGATTCCTAACACCCGTTTTGTGTGTGTGTGTGTGTGTGTGTGTGTATGTATGAGCAGGACAGCATAAGCTATCACCAACTTGAAAACCTCAGAGCCCTCTCCCCTCCAAAAAGGAAGTGTCTGTACCTGTGTGTGTTGAGGGGCAGGGCGGGGGAGAGATTGCGCCAGGTAGCCTTCAGGGAGGAAAATCAAGATTTTTGTACCTTGATTTTTCTTCCTTCTGAGCTAGCAGCTTGCCTCAACTTATCTCCTCTTGGCACGAGTTGGCACCCGGTGGTGCGTTGAATATGGAAGGCACCTCAGAGCAGACTTGCAAACAAACAACTTGTGTCCTTCTCGTCTGGGGGCTGCCTCTGGTTGTCCCCCATGTCCCTTCCTCTTAGCTAAAAAGCAGTGGTGTGATTCAGCCGGTTTGCGCCGGTTCGAGAGAACAGGTTGTTAACTTTCTGAGCCGTTTGGTGAACTGGTTGTTGGTAGAAATCATTAGGGCAGAGAACCGGTTGTTAAATTAGATGAATCCCACCACTGGCTAAAAGTCTTTGGCCAACTCCTTTGAGGCTGGGCTCTAAAGAGTTTATAAGCCAGAGAGTGGCCACGAGCCCTTGGTGGGCTTCCACCTGAACCAGGAAGAAGCCAAAGGGGGCTGGGGAGAAGTCATTAGGAGCCAGGTAAGGCCGGATAGGCTGCTATAAATAGCCCTGCAGCCCTGATCCGGCAGCTTTCTCTCCGTTTACTCCTGCTGAGCTCAACGGGAGACATTTTGATTTGTTCATTTATAAAATTGTTCCTAGTGCAATTCGAGCCTGTCTCCTGGTGATGTCATGAATATATCCAGGTAGATGCTGGGCAGCATTACTGAAATGATTGGTTACTGTCTTTTTTTGGGGGGGAAAGGTTTTTTTGCCTAGCCATTTGCTCTGGGCTTTCCTTTTTCCTAATAATAATCATTTATTTATTTTTTTAAGATTGTATTAATTTTCTCTTGTTTACATCAGAGGTCTCCAAACTTGGCAACTTTAAGTCTTGTGGACTTCAACTCCCAGAATTCCCTGACACTTTTTGATGTGTATCCCCACTGTGACTTGCTTACTCTCTTGTAATCCCTTTCTCTACAATCTCTCTGCTCTAAAAGGTGGGAGGAAAAAAAATAGGCATGGCTGTGGCTGAGGAATTCTGGGAGTTGAAGTCCACAAGTCTTAAAGTTGCTAAGTTTGGAGACTTCTGGTTTACATTTATTAGTGCTTAATAAACATCCTGTTGTCTGGGTTCTTTAATTGATTTAACAATACTGATTACATTCTTAATTTCCACCTCTTTTTTTCCAACCACTGGTAGAATAAGTTCCATGTTTGATAATATTCTGTATCTTCTTTCTGCTTAATTTTCAGTGTAAGTCTGTCCATTTCTGCATCATCTAGTATATTCCTAATTATCTCTTTGTCTCACAATGTTTTTTCACTTTTCCAATGTTGTGCGAATATAATCCTCGCTGCTGTTAAGACATGCAATATGAAATATATACTTTGCTTATCAAATTTTTCTGATGTTATACCTAGTAAAAATAGTTCGGGTTTAAAATCTACATGTTTTCCTATCATCTTTTTCTAACCATTTATGTATTTTTGCCCTTTTTTTGGCTTTAACACAAGTCTACCATATATGGTAATATGTGCCCCGTTTTTGGTTACATTTGCCAGACATATTTCTAAACATTTTAGCTAGCCTAGCTGGTGGTAAGTGCCATCTATAAAACATTTTATATAAATTTTCTATGCAAGCATTATCCAAGGCCAACCTGGCTTTGTCTTGCGAATTCATGCACGGTGGATATGTGTGATCTGTGCTACAACACTGAATCCTGAGGAAGAAGTTTGACTTCTAAGGAAGGCTGAAGTCACATTTTATGCCAGTGCACACAATTCTCAAACCTTTTAGGTCTTCAAGTACTAGGATCGCCTACCATATTAGCTGAACCACACTTGCAGAATTAAAACAACAGCCAGAATTCAATAAACCCTTTGAACATTTGTAAGCCACCCAGAGCACCTTATCGGTGAGATAAATGTAATAAATAATATCCACCACAATCCCAAAATAACTGGGGCACCACTCACTCACCTTCATCATTGACAAAATCCCCATCCATCAATTGCAAAAGGCAGCTTTACTTAATACGGCTTACATCCTGGAATGAAATGTTTAACATCACCAAACCTCAACATCTGCTTATCACAGGTTCTTTGGCAAGGACTCGATTAAGTTTTGACAAAAATGCCAAATCCAGCCTGAACATCTGGCTTGCGACAAACCATGAAAGTAAGAGGGTTCTTCAGCATTGACAGAATCCCCATCAGTCAATTGCAAAAAGCAGCTTTACTTAATACGGCTTACATCCTGGAATGAAATCTTTAACACCATCAAACCTCAACAGCTGCCTATCCCAGGTCCTTTGGGAAGGACTTAATTAAGTTGACAAAAATGCCAGATCCAGCCTGAGCATCTGGCTGTGTGACAACCATCAAAGTAAGAGGTGCTTCGACATTGACAGAATCCCCATCCATCAATTGCAAAAGGCAGCATTACTTGGAACAGCTGACATCCTGCAATGATGGCTTTTAACACATCCACCTCTACCTATCCCAGATACTTGGGAAGGGCTCGATAGGTGGATTAAAAATGCCGAAGCCAGTCTAAACATCGGGACGATTGTGCGAGGAGCCATAAAGACTATATATTGGATAGAACAACCATCTCATAAAATAAACTGAGCCACATATAGATCCACAACATTTCAGCCTAAACTGTTGTGCCACCCAGACAGGATCCAGAAATATGCTAAACTGCACTGTGGCTAATTTGACTTGGATTTTGCGTGGTGTGTAAAATCAGCCATTGATTTTTTTTTTAACCAACTTTGTTCTATTCTTAAAATGTGGGAGACACTTTTTGCTATTTCTCTCCCCCCCCCAAAAAAATCTAGGCTGTACATGCCACAAAGCCGTAATGCGGCTGTGATTAAATAAACAAACAGGCAAACATAGTTAATCAAGCTGTGATTTAAATGCTGCATGAACCAGATTAAATTGAAGAGCACCCTTGATTTCACGCAATGTGCCAACATATCCAATAAGGCCAAAAAGAAACCTTTCTGTCTGAAATTTGGGGAGCAGCTGCCAGTGGGGCTGGGAGGCCAACGGATTCAACAGGTGGCAGCTGGACCAGGCTGCCCATCTGCCCAGACCCATCCAACTTACAACCTCTTGGCATCTGCCTAAAGCAAAAGCAAAAAAAAAACCTTTTCAAAACACGAAAAATCTCTTTAGCAAGGCTCATTCTTTCTTTCTTTTGGTATAAATTTGATTGAAAATTTTTAAAAGATTAAAAAAACTAACAAAAACTAATACAAAACAAATCATCAATCAATCAATCAATCAATAAGGAAAGAAAGGAGGGAAGGAGGGAGGGAGGGAGGGAGGAAGGAAAGAAGGAAGGAAGGAAGGAAGGAAGGAAGGAAGGAAGGAAGGAAGGAAGGAAGGAAGGAAGGAAGAAAGAAAGAAAGAAAGAAAGAAAGAAAGAAAGAAAGAAAGAAAGAAAGAAAGAAAGAAAGGAGGTAGGAAAGAGAGGAAGGAAGGGAAGAAAAGGAAGAAAGAAAGAAAGGAAGGAAGGAAGGAAGGAAGGAAGGAAGGAAGGAAGGAAGGAAAGAAGAAAGAAAGGAGGGAGGGAGGGAGGAAAGGGAGGAAGGAAGGAAGGGAAGAAAAGGAAGGAAGAAAGGAAGAAAGGAAGGAAGGAAGGAAGGAAGAAAGAAAGGAAAGGAAAGGAAGGAAAGAAAGAAGGGTGGGAGGAAGAAAGGGAAGAAAAGGAAGGAAGGAAGGAAGGAAGGAAGGAAGGAAGGAAAGAAAGAGAAAGAAAGAAAGAAAGAAAGAAAGAAAGAAAGAAAGAAAGAAAGAAAGAAAGAAAGAAAGAAAGAAAGAAAGAAAGAAAGAAGAATGTGAGGGAGGGAGGAAGGGAAGAAAAGGGAGGGAGGAAAGAAGGAAGGAAGGGAAGAAAAGGAAGGAAGAAAGAAAGAAGGAAAAAAGAGAAAGAGAGAGAGAGAGAAAGAAATAGATGGGTGAGAGGAAGGAAGGAAGGAAGGAAGGAGAGAGAGGAAAAAAGGAAAAATCCAAACTACACAAAGAAACGATGAAAAGAAACAGAAAGAAGCAGCTTTTGATTTTCTTTGTAGCAAATACAAGCATGTTTACAAAATTATCTCTTTACGCTACCGTTACATAAAGAAAGGCTCTCTTTTTTCTATTATCTAATATTTTCTAATCCTCAAGCACACAAATAATTTTTTTGTTTTGTTTTGTTGCATGCAAAAGTCCGTAAGGGGTTTCCAGTGGGTATAAAATGCAGACTTTGTCTTTGCAAGACTGATTCAGAAGAAAAGGATGGGCTGAAAAAGAATTCCACCCCCTAAAACTATTTCCGGCCCAGTCTTTCCCAAAATATATGAGGGCAAGTCTTTCGCCTTTTCACTGCCTTTCTGGGAATTGGCTTTATCTCTTTGCTGAGAGTTGTTTACAGGATCATCTCCAGAGTCCTTATCAGTCTAGGAACAAGCACCATACTTGGACTAGGAAGTTGGGAGGTGTGAACTACATCCGAAGATAAACAGAGCTCTCTGTGTGTTTATTTCTGACTAATGTTTTAGATTTCTGATAACTGGGGGTGCTGTGTTCCCCCCCCCACCCAAGGCTATTCTTTGCAGAACTGGCAATTAAAGCCATTATCCCCATTCTTCTATCACTCTTCTCCATCCCAGTGTCCCCCAGTTACATTAGAACAGAGTTGAAATCCCAGAGTTGAAATCCACAAGTCTTAAAGTTGCCAAGTTTGGGGACCTCTGCATTAGAACGTCCAGAATGTCAAGCCAGGCACAGAAGCTGAGTAATTCTGAGAATGGCAAGGACACCATTACAATTAAATAATTTTTTTAAAAAAAATCTGGAGATTCAACCTAGAAATAAGGAGGAATTTTCTGACAGTGAGAAAAATCAACCCATGGCACAGAAGTTGCCTTTGGAAGTTGTGGGAGCTTCATCACTGAAGAGACTGGACTGAAATGGTGTAGTGTCTCCTGCTTGGGTGAGGGGTTGGACTAGATGACCTACTAGGTACCTTCCAACTCTGTGATTCTTTAAAATCAGGTTCCTAGATTGCAAAAAGCTGGTTTGTCCTAACCACTGATTTAAGCAGAGCCTTCTGGTTTGGCCAATTAAGAACAGCAACTCTTTCAAGGGAAACAGTAGTAATTCTAAGCTGCATTAACAGAGGGATACAATCAAGATCAAGTGAAATATTAATACCACTCTATAAAGCCTTAGTAAGACCACACCTGGAATACTGAATCCAGTTTTGGTCACCACACTATGAAAAAAGATGTTGATACTCTAGAAAAAGTGCAGAGAAGAGCAATCAGGATGATGAGGGGACTGGAGGCTGAAACATATGATGAACAGTTGCAGGAACTGGGCTAGTCTAGGGAAGAGAAGGACCAAGGGAGACAGGAGAGCAGCCTTCAGTATTTGAGGGGCTGCCACAGAGAGGAGGAAGGGGGTCAAGCTATTTTACAAAGCACTCCAAGGCCGGACAAGGAATAATGGATGGAAACTGATCAAGGAGAGATTCAACCTGGAAATAAGGAGGAATTTTCTGAGAGTGAGAACAATCACAGAAGTTGCCTTTAGAAGTTGTGGGAGCTTCATCCCTGGAGGGTTTCAAGAAGAGACTGGACAGCCATCTGTCAGAAATGGAGTAGGGTCTCCTGCTTGGGTGTGTGTGGGGGGGGTGTTGGACTAGATGATCTCCAATGTCCCTTCCAACTCTGTTATCCTATATTTAATAGAAGAGAAGTTGCCTTCAGAAGTTGTGGGAGCTTCATCCCTGGAGGGTTTCAAGAAGAGACTGGACTGCCATCTGTCAGAAATGGAGTAGGGTCTCCTGCTTGGACAGGAGGTTGGGCTAGATGACTTACAGGGTCCCTTCCAACTCTGTTTATCTGAAACAACCATCAAGATAATTGGGTTTTGGCTGAGCAATAAGAGAGTGAAATGAGCAGCGTAAGGGCAGCCTAACCCAATTCCCCAAAGGATAACAGTGGGCTAGGAGTAGTGAATCATATACAGAGATCAGTGGGGAGTCTTCGCTGCAAATTAACCTTCCAGGTTCATAACAATAAAGGTTTTGTTTTTATTGAAATTTCAGTGAAAATGAAAACAATTTTATTTTAAGTTCCCAAACACTTGCCTCTAGGCATAGAGTTTTAAAAATTCAGAAAACGGGCATAGGAAGCTTCGTACTTGGAGATAAGCAAAAACAAAAACCCCATGAAATCGTGTCTGGAAAGGGTACAAGTTGGTACAGATAGTTCTGATCTTACAACCATTCCTTCAGCAACGGTTCGAAGTTACAACGGCACTGAAAAAAATGACTTCAGTTATGGCCATTTTCACACTGACGATGGCTGCCGGAATCCCTTGGTCAACAGGAATAGAATTCAGATGTTTGGCAACTGGCTCATATCTATGACGGTTGCAGTGTTCTGTTTTGCAACCTTCCAACTGGCGAAGTCTGTGGGGAACCCGGGTTCGCTTTACAACCGGGTTACTCATTTCACATCTGCAGTGATTCACTGAAGAACGGTGGCAAGAGAAGGGGGGGGTCGTATGGGGCAAAACTCACTTAGCAACAGTCTCGCTTAGCCACGGAAATCGTGGGCTCCATTGTGGCCGTTAAGTCGAGGACCGATCTCTACCCACATCGGTTTTCCTCCGTGAGAAATTTCTCCACAGCCGGATGCAGGAATTGGGGATGTGGAATGTGGGGCATTGCAGCTGTCCACAGCCCCACCCTCTCGCGTGTGGGATAGCACAGCTGGAGTAACAACAGATGGGCGTGAGAGTCATTGACTGGCAAGGCCTTGCACAGAAGGAGGAGGCGAGAAGAACAAAGTCAGCGATGCCAGCAGCCCAGTCTATTTGTGGCGGGGATCGAAAAAAGGGGAGCGTGCAGCTGATTTCCATGTTGGGGAAATCTCGCGGTGTAGCTACCAGTAGGAAGGCTACATTCACCATCCATCTGACGCTTTCCTTTCCTTTCCTCTTTTTCAGGTCTTCTCTCACCATTTGGGAAAAGCAAAGAACCAACCTGGGCTCTTGGCAGCCTTTGCCAGCTGGCCTTCCGATCCCCAGATATGGATTCCCACTGTAGTTCTGCTAAAGGAGACATTTCGCCCAGGGGCATCCAACCGTGGCAACTTTTGATGGGTTGGCTGGGGAATTCTGGGAGTTGACAGTCCACAAGTCTTAAAAGTTGTCCAGGTTGGGCACCCCTTGCTTTAACCCCAGTTAAAGGGACGCGGTGGCTCAGTGGCTAAGAGGCTGAGCTTGTCGATCAGAAAGGTCGGCAGTTCGGCGGTTCGACTCCCCAGCGCCACGTAATGGAGTGAGCTCCCGTTACTTGTCCCAGCTTCTGTCAACCTAGCAGTTCGAAAGCATGTTAAAAAAAAATGCAAATAGAAAAATAGGGACCATGTTTGGTGGGAAGGGAACAGCGTTAGTCCTGCTGGCCACATGACCACGAAGACGTCTTTGGACACCACTGGCACTGTCCCCCTAGAGCCAGAAATGATTAGCACGGATGTGCAAGGGGAACCTTAAAGGGGTTAACTGGCTGGGGGATTCTGGGAGTTGGAAGTTCACAAGTCTTAAAGTCGCCGAAGTTGGGCACTCTTGGTGTAACCGCAGTTAAAGGGGTTAACTGGCTGGGGAATTCTGGGAATTGAAATCCACAAGTCTTAAAAGTCACCAAGATTGAACACCCCCTGTTTTAACTCATTAAAAGGGTTAACTGGGGAATTCTGGGAGCTGAAGTCCACAAGTCTTAAAGTTGCCAAGGTTGGGCCCCCTTGCTTTAACCCCAGTTAAAGGGTTTAACTGGCTGGGGAGTTCTGGGAATTGAAATCCACAAGTCTTAAAGTTGCCAAGATTGAATGTTCCTGCTTTAACTCCTTAAAAGTTAACTGGGGAATTCTGGGAGCTGAAGTCCACAAGTCTTACAGCCGCCACGATTGAATGCTCCTGCTTTAACTCCTTAAAAGGGTTAACTGGGGAATTCTGGGAATTGAAAGTCCACAAGTCTTAAAGCCGCCAAGATTGAATGCTCCTGCTTTAACTCCTTAAAAGGGTTAACTGGGGAATTCTGGGAATTGAAAGTCCACAAGTCTTACAGCCGCCATGATTGAATGCTCCTGCTTTAACTCCTTAAAAGGGTTAACTGGGGAATTCTGGGAATTGAAAGTCCACAAGTCTTAAAGTTGCCAATGTTGCCCCCGCTTGCTTTAACCCCCTGTTTCTGTAGCTTGGTCTACTTTGCAGGTATGTGATAAGAATGACAAGGGAGTGTTCTCCACTTCGCCAATGGAGTGTCCTCCATACAGATAACTCAGCCACTCGTGGGGAAGCGAGCAACTGAGATGACCTTGGAAAAAGTATTCAACGTGTACAGAAACATACCCAGAGCCCAAGAAACAGGGACAGCATGAGAAATCAGACTGACTCTTTCCAAACTCCCTGGGGTACAAGAGAAGGGAAAGAGAAAATGCAGTCAGAATTCTGTTACAATAGCTTATCTCGCCAGTTTTAATAATCCGGAGTTTGGTCAACCTTGAAGGCTGACACTTCCTCTACTCACTCCAGAGATCGTCAAGCCAGGACAGAATGTCATATTTTTTTAAAAAACGGGCAAATAAAAAAAAAAAGCAGCAACCAAGACAACTTGATTTGGGACAATAAACCTTTAAGGCCTCAGCCTTTTCACGACTTCACCCCCAGTTTATTCCCAGGGTCTTAATTCTTATTCCAAGAGCAAATAGCTAATTTTGAATAATGTCTGCCCCAGTTTTGCAACGGCTGATAATGATTGAATGAGGATTGGAATAATCACTTAGCAAACACCGAAAGATAAGCATTAAAAAGGTAAGGAGAAATTTCTAAAACCTTTCATTAATCTTTCTCCGTTTGCACAAAAGCCTACGATGCCAAGTGACCAGGAAGTGTTTAAGTAACTGGGTTTTCACTGCAGAAGACGGTGTAATTCTGACAGAAAGACTGTCTGGCAGGAGAAATTATAGTGATAACTGTGAGATTTGTACAATGTGTCAGGGTTGATTCCAAAAATGGAGCGTGACAAGCAGGAGGAAATCCTTGGGTCTACCTGCAGAAAATGCCCAAAGACCAGGTTGTTTTAAACAGCTGCAGCAGAGGTGGGATTCAGCCAGTTCTGACCAGTTCTGGAGAACCGGTAGCGGAAATGTTGAGTAGTTCGGAGAATTGGCCAATCCCACCTCTGACTGGCCCCACCAACCCCATCTCTTCTCTGCCTCCCCTTGAGTCCCAGCTGATCGGCTGGGTCTCCTTTGGTTGCCCTGCACAGGAGATTGGAGCTGGAAAGCAGGTTAGTGGGGTGGAAGAGGGAATGGAGATTTTGCAGCAACCTTCTCCCAGGAGTGGGGAGGGAATGGGGATTTTACAGTCTCCCTCCCCTGCCATGCCCACCAAGCCACCAAGCCACCAAGCCACGCCCACAGAATACACGCCCACCAAGCCATGCCCATAGCTGATTGGCTGGGTCTTCTTTGGTTGCCCTGCAGAGGAGAATGGAGCTGGAAAGCAGGTTAGTTAACCTTCTCCCAGGAGTGGGGGAGGGAATGGAGATTGTGCAGTACCCTTCCCCTGCAACGCTCACCAAGCCACGCTCACCAAGCCACACCACGCCAAACCACGCCCACAGAACTGGTAGTAAAAATGTTTGAATCCCACCACTGGTCTACCTGCAGCTCCGTGGTGAGATTCAAATTATTTTTACTACCAGTTCTGTGGGCGTGGTTTGGTGGGCTCGGTGTGGCTTGGTGGGCGTGGCTTGGTGGGCGTGGCTTGGTGGGTGTGGCAGGGGAAGGATACTGCAAAATCCCCATTCCCTCCCCACCCCACTAACCTGCTTTCCAGCTCCGTTCTCCTGGGCAGGGCAACCAAAGGAGACTCAGCCAATCAGCTGGGACTCGGGAGGCGGAGAATAGATATGGGGGCGGGGCCAGTCAGAGGTGGGATTTGCCGGTTCTCTGAACTACTCAGCATTTCTGCAGCCCATTCTCCAGAATCGGTCAGAACCGGCTGAATATACCACCTCTGCTTCAGCTGTTTAAAACAACCCCGTCTTTTGGCTTTTTCTGATGTTGCACAAAAGAAACTCCGGTTTCTGCCAGGAGGGTTTTTTTTTGCACACCGGCACACTGACCATAAATTCTCCGTGGCAGTGGCAAATAAATCAAGCAACGCCAACACACAAAACACAACCTGAGCATTCAATCCAAAACAAAGCAGCAACTGCGTGAAACTGGAAATGCTTTACTACCATGTCTAAAAGGCAGAGAGGTAAGTCCTTGACTTATGACCACCCTCGGGGAGACGGGGTGGGGAGGGGGGAAGTAGAATTTCTGTTGCTAACCGAGTCGTTCGGTCCTATTTTATGACCCTTTTTGCCATGTTTGTTAAGTGACTTATTCCAGGCTTCGCATGGTTGCAACCATTGCACAGTTAAGGAAATCATTAAAGGAATCACACCGTCATTAAGTGAATCTGGCTCCACCACCACCACCACTGACTTTGCTTTGCCGGATACTGACTCACAAACTGCACTCGCATGACCCTGAACCCAGTTCCAAATACATGCCAGTTGCCAAAGCACCTGAATTTGGATCAAGTGATCATGGGGATTCTGCAAAGGTCGTAACTGTGAAAAACAGTTGTAAGCGCAAGGACCAGTAACTGTTGTAACTGTGAAAAACAGTTGTAAGTGCGAGGACCAGTCCGCAAGTCACTTTTTCAGTGCTGTTGAAGCTATATATTGGTCACTAATGGTTAGAAGTCAACTTGTAGTCTCAAAGGTGCTTTTTTTCTTTTTCAAGAGGCAACTGCACTTTCTAGGTTGTTGTTTTTTTGAAGAGGTTTCGCTTCTCATCCAAGAAGCTTCTTCAACTCTGGCTGGTTGGTGGAGAAAATGGAAGGATTTATATTCCTTGCAGATGAAAAAAAAAACACCAAAGAAAAAAACAGAAAGTCCAGTTGCCTCTGAGGGGCAAATAACATGGGTTTTGTAATTTGTTACCTAGCCAAATACAAACTAGGCGGATATGGCCTCATTCACGACCCTCACTCTGTCAAGGACCTCGGAGTACTCATATCTAATGACCTAAGCACCAGAGCTCACTGTAACAACATTGCCAAAAAGGCATTAAGAGTTGTAAATCTAATCTTACAAACCTTCTCCTCCGGTAATACTGAATTGCTAACTAGGGCAGACAAAACCTTTGCTAGACCAACACTTGAATACAGCTCATCTGTCTGGAATCCGCAATGTATATCGGACATTAATACAATCAAATGAGTCCAGAACAGAGATGGTATTGAGCAGTTCTGGAGAACCGGTAGCAGACATTTTGAGTAATTCAGAGAACCGGCCAATGCCACCTCTGACTGGCCCCGCCCCCATCTATTCTCTGCCTCCCATTGAGTCCCAGCTGATCGGCTGGGTCTCCTTTGGTTGCCCTGCACAGGAGAACGGAGCTGAAAAGCAGGTTAGTGGGGTGGGGAGGGAAGGGGGATTTTGCAGTAACCTTCCTCTGCCATTCCCACCAAGCCACGTCCACCAATCCATGCCACACCCACCAAGCCATGCCCACAGAACCATTAGTAAAAAAAAATTGAATCCCACCACTGGTCCAGAAGTATTTCATGAGAAGAGTACTCCACTCCTCTGCTCGCAACAGAATACCCTACACTACCAGGCTTAAAATTTGGGGCTTGGACAACCTTGAACTATGCCGCCTATGATTGGACTTAAGCGTAGTACACAAAATTATGACTACAGCTTCAACCGCAACAATACAAGAGCACACAACAGATACAAACTCAATGTAAACCGCTTCAAACTTGATTGCAGAAAATACGACTTCAGCCACAGAGTGGTCAATGCCTGGAATGCACTACCTGACTCTGTTGTTACATCCTCTAACCCCCACTGCTTTAACCTCAAACTAACCACTATTGACCTCACCCCATTCCTAAGGTCTGTAAGGGGTGTGCATAAGTGCGCAATCGTGCCTACCGTTGATGTCCTATTGTCCTCTTTTACTCGTACCTATTTCCTGTATTCCTACTCATGTGTTATATAAGAAGTTATACCTATTATCCTGTAAGTGATTGACAAATCAAATAAAAAATAAAAAATATATAAAAAGCATACTTTGTATTTTCATTCAATTTATTTTCTCTCTTTTAAAATGAGGTTCAGGTTTATTATTAGTGTTTAGCATTCCTAAACTGATTAAACAAGCTGGAGACGAATTCCAAGATAAGAAAGTGTTTGTTAGTACAAATTGGAGTCTGCTTTATCTCTTTCAGGAACCCCAAACAACCTTTTCCCTTACAATTATACCCCTTCTGACGTCAGACCTCCTTTTAATGAACATGAGTGATATTATGGGATGCGAATATGTAACATGCTTGACTACATGTAACCGATTGCCTATGCAAAGGAGACTTTGCATATCGAATCAACTTTCCTCTTGCATGTGGTGTTAACTTTAAAAAGGAGTGGAACATGGGGCCCGGGGTTCTTTCTCCTTTTTCACAGAGAGATCTCACTTTATCGGGGTACTTGAATAAATGGCTTTTAAATGATCTTCTGACTCGGTTGCTTGCCGGGAAGGTAAACTGAGGCAGAACCTAGGGCCAGGTTTGGCTTTAAAACCCATTCCTTTTGAACTGTTCTCTGGATATTTTATTTATTTATTTATTTATTTGATTTGCCAATTGTTTACAAGATAATAAGTATAAGTGTATACATAGTTGTGAATACATGAAATGGGTACATATGAGAAAAATAAAAGAAGAATAAGAGAAACAATAGGACAGGGACGGTAGGCACGTTAATGCGCTTATGCACGCCCCACAGACCTCTTAGGAAAGGGTGAGGTCAATAGTAGACAGTCTAAGGTTAAAGTTTTTGGGGTTTGGGGAAGAAACTACAGAGTCGGGTAGAATATTCCAGACATTGACCACTCTATTGCTGAAGTCGTATTTCCTGCAATCAAGTTTGGTGTGGTTAACTTTGAGTTTGTATCTATTGTGTGCTCTTGTGTTGTTATGGTTGAAGCTGAAGTATTCATTGACTGGTAGGACATTGCAATGTATGATTTTATATACCATGCTTAAATCAGACCGAAGACGGCGTAATTCAAGGTTTTCTAGTTCTAGAATTTCAAGTCTGGTGGCATAAGGTATTCTACGAGTAGAGGAGTGGAGAACTCTTCTTGTGAAATATTTCTGGACTTTCTCAATTGTGCTAATATCAGATACGTAATGTGGGTTCCAGACTGATGAACTGTATTCGAGTAAGAGGTGTAATGATGGGGCAGTTCCTACTGGTTCGCACTGGTTCGGATGAACTGGATGTTAATTTTACATGTGCTTCACCGAACCGGTAGTTGCAACCACTGGCTCACCCGCCCACCTCTCCCCTCCCCTCCCCGGAGTCTCCACGAGGCCCGTTTTGGATCCCAGGTAAGTCCAGGGTGCGTGCAGAGGCTTGGGGAAGGCAAAAATGCCCCCCCCCCAGAGGCTCAGGGAGGCCGAAAATGGGAGCCTCGGGAGCCCAGGGAGGGTGAAAACGCCCCCCCCACCTGTGGTTCAGGAGGCCGACTAGGCCACGCCCACCCAGCAACTGGGCAGAGAACTCAATGGTAACATTTTTGAAGCCCACCCCTGGGCAGAAGTCTCCTTAGATGGCAAACTGTGGGGTTCCTTGAGTTGGACAGAACAATCATGGTTAACGAAGGGTTTGTAGCAAAAAAAAGTAGAATAGAATACATGACTGGCCAAGGGTGAATTATAGACACACAAGGACTTTGTGCCCAGTAGCTCTCAAGGTCTGGACGATCCTGGTCTTCTGCAGCTACAAAGCCCAACAGCGTTGGTCCCCAGCCAGGTCTTCTCACCCTTTAGCCCCCTACCCCCACTTCACTGACTTAAGCCTCCATTGGTTGCTTCTAGCCCAGCCTCGGGGACTCGGGGGTTGACTGTGCTGGTCCAAGGGGGGTCTATTCACAATGAGGCTGCCTCTAGCCCAGCTTTGGGGACTCAGGGATAGACTACACTGATCCAAGGGGGCTCTAGTCACACGTTTTCTTTCTCCTTCTCAATTATCTTGCCCGCGTGTTCTCTCTCCCCCGCCCTTCCACCGGTGCTTCGTGCTTCGCAGCCCAGGGACTTTCTACCTAAGCAACTTGTAAGACGGTGCAGGGCTTCGACTCCCAGAATTTCTCTAAGCAGAATGCTGGTTCTTAAGGTTTCTGAGATTGAAGAAGACAATAGAATCACAGAGTTGGAAGGGACCTTGGAGGTCTTCCAGTCCAACCCGCTGCCTGGGCAGGAAACCCTACACCACTTCAGACAAAAGTTATCCAATCTCTTCTTAAAAACTTTCCAGTGTTGGAGAATTCACAACTTCCAGAGGCAAGTTGTTCCATTGATTAATTGTTCTCACTGTCAGTAAATTTCTCCTTAGCTCTAAGTTGCTTCTCTCCTTCCACCCATTGCTTCTTGTCCTGCCTTCAGGTGCCGTGGAGAATAGCTTGACTCCCTCTTCTTTGGGGCAGCCCCTCAAATATTGGAACACTACTATGGTGTCACCCCTAGTCCAGGGGTGGGATTCAAATTTTTTTACTACCGGTTCTGTGGGCGTGGCTTGATGGGCATGGCTTGGTGGGCGTGGCAGAAGGATATACTGCAAAATCCCCGTTCCCTCCCCACCTCACTAACCTGCTTTCCAGCTCCATTCTCCTGTGCGGGGCAACCAAAGAAGACCCAGCCAATCAGCTGTGGATGTGGCTTGGTGGGCGTGGTGTTCTGTGGGCGTGGCTTGGTGGGCGTGGCAGGGGAAGGTTACTGCAAAAAATCCCCCTTCCCTTCCCTCCCCACCCCACTAACCTGCTTTCCAGCTCTGTTCTCCCGGGCGGGGCCACCAAAGAAGACCCAGCCAATCATTGGGGTGGGGCCAGTCACAGGTGGTATTTGCCGGTTCTCCGAACTACTCAAAATGTCCGCTACCGGTTCTCCAGAACTGGTCAGAACCGACTGAATACCACCTGCCCTACTCCTTCTTTTCATCAAACTAGAGATTCAGCAAACATTCTTCGTATGTTTTAGCCTCCGGTCACCTCATCATCTTGGGTTGCTCTTCTCTGCCCTCTTTCTGGAGTCTCCAACATCTTTCTTACATCGTGGCGACCAAAACTGGATGCAGTCTTCCAAGTGTGGCCTTTCCAAGGCCTTATATAAAGTGGTGCAAACGCTTGACGTGATCTGGATTCGATCCCACTGTGAACGAACGTTCCCCCCTTGGTTTTAAGGGATGCTCCCCTGGAAAGAGGCCCCTCCCTGCAAGCCTTGAAAGCAGAGAATGGGAGTGACAGACGGGGAAGGCTTGGCACCCCTCCAGCAAAGGGTAACGCTTAGGCAAGGCTCTCCTTCCCGTAAACTTGGTTTGTTGGGAGGAGCCTTTTTTTGCCCTTCCCAACAGAGCTTGTGAAAGTGCAGTAAAGAAACAGCTGGATAGATAAACAGGACTGGACAGCCAGTTGCAAAAGCCAGGCCTTGTGTGTGTGTGTGTGTGTGTGTATGTGTATGCAAAGAGAGAACTATTAACTCAGAGCTGCTGAGGTTGCGTGTGTGTGTGTGTGTGTGTGTCTTTTCTGTAAATAGCCCAAACAGGGTAACAAATCCCTCCTGGCAGCTACCATCACAGAGAGGAAATGGAGGCTGCGGCTGCTATCTTCTTAAGCAGCTGAGTTTCTCCAAGGTATCTAAACCATCAGGACTTCTGGTTTGGGCAATTACAGTCTCCCTGCCCAGAGATTCCAGTCTGCAAATCGGGATTTAGGGCAGGATGCAAATCCAGCACCCTGTGTGTGTGTGTGTGTGTGTGTGTGTGATGCTGACATCACAAACCAGGTTCTAGGTGCCACGGAGATTTTTTTAAATTAAAAACCCCCATACCTTCTGATAGCCCCTGCCCGGGACTCTATTCCCCGAGCCCCACAGGATCTGATGCCATTATTTATTTTATTTAGTTTAGTTTGTCAAGCATGTGTGAGAAAGCAAGCAGAAGCATCAACATAATATATAAACGTATAAGTTTAAACTGGTATAAGTATAGACGTAATAAAAGAGTACAAATCAATGGGAACAGTAGCACAGGGGGCGGTAGACATGCTGGTGCTCTTATGCACGCCTCCTTACAGACCTCTTAGGAAGGGAGTGAGGTCCACAGTGGATAGTTAAAAGTCTTGGGGGTTTGAGGATGTAAAGAACCGAGTCAGGGAGCGAGTTCCAGGCATTGACCACTCTGTTGCTCAAGTCGTATTTTCTGCAATGGAGGTTGGAGCGGTTTACTTGGAGTTTGCATCTATTGTTTGCCCGTGTGTTATTGCGGTTGAAGCTGAAGTAGTCTTTGACAGGTAGGACATTGTAAAGCAGACAATTTTGTGCACTAAGCTTAGATCAGACCGTAGGCGACGTAGTTCTAGGTCCGTGATGGCGAACCACAGGAGAAACGCAGAACCATTTGTGTGGGCACGCAAGTCCCAGCCAAACTTACCTGCAACTGGGCATGCACGCGCCTCCCAGTTGATTTTTGGCCCGTTTGAGGCCTTTTTCGGCCTCCCATAGGCTCGAGGGAAGCCTCTGCAGCCTTTGGAGGCCGAAAAAAGGCCCTTCTGGAAATACTGGAAGTGACGAAACGGGCCTGTTTTTCGGCCTCCAAAGGCTACAGAGGCTTCCCTCGAGCCTATGGGAGGCCGAAAAAGGCCTCAAACAGGCCAAAAATCAACTGGGAGGTGCGTGCATGCCCAGTGCAGGTAAGGGAATGGGGGTGGGAGTGTTGCATGTGCATGCACAGGAGGGGTATGTGGCATTGTGGGTTCTGGCACATGCATGTGCTTTCAGCACACCACAACAAAAAGGTTCGCCATCACTGTTCTAGGTTGCCCAGGTCCAAAATTTCAAGCCTGGTGGCATAAGGTAGATTCTACTGAATCTCTTAATAGTTTGGTGCAGCCTGGCCCCAACTGCCCCGAGGCTCTGCCCAAAATGGTCATTGAACTGTAAATTTTCATGTGGCCAAAGGGAAGCGGTTGACTGCCTCTTTCAGTTAATCCAGTTCAGTTCGAGACTGGTCACATTTGCTCCTTTTCTTGGCCAGCCCACTTTTGAGGAAGGGGACTTCTTGCCTGTCACCCACCCCCCCAACTTCCCCAAAATAAAGGTCCTGCATCCCCATTTCTCTGGGAACAAGGCACCTCCAGCTTGCTCAGGAAACCACCGAGAAAAAGGAAGCACAACTTCGCATGAAGCATCAAATTGGACCAAATTCTCTTGCAGTGATTCTCCATCTGCTGGAGTCAGGGGGATGGCCTTCAAATAGTTTAACAACCAAGTTATCTGCCCAGTTGCTTGGTGGGCGTGGCCATAGTGGGCGTGGCCTAGTCGGCCTCCTGCACCGCCCTGGTTGTGAAAATGGGCCATGGGGAGGGGCTGTTTTCGTCATCCCCGGGCTCCGGAGGCTTTTTCCTAGAGCCTCCAAGAGAGCGAAAACCTGTCCGCTTTGGAAGCCATATTCTACGCTGCCACACAGCGTGGGAGAGTGGAAGTGAGGGTGATTTCAATGAAGTAGCTCTAAGTAGACAAAATAAAAATTCTTTCCTTAGTCCAAGGTCATTGAGTATTGGTGCAGGATGAAATAAGGATCTCACTTTTGGACGGATCGCGATTGGGCCATGGGATGGGATCACGACCAAGTGGGGGGGGGGGATGGATTTGTAGTTTGAGAAATTGTGGAAAGCCGAAAACACTTTTAGATTCGGGTTTCCAAGATGGGCCAGGTGCTATTCTAATAAAGGTACTTTTTGAGATTATGCTTGTCTCGGAGTTACTGATTGGAATGGAGGTTTGCTGGAACGCTGATAATGACCTCCCCAGGCCCAGTTCAGGACTTCCAGGACTTCCGGGAGGCCCATTTTTCACTCTCCCCGAACCTCTGCATGTGGCCTGCACTTACCTGTGGTCCGAAACGGACTGCATGGGGACAAGCCAGTGATAGGATTTGCCACTTCGCCATCAAATTAACAACCGGGTCGCATGAACCGGTGTGAGCCGGTAGCAGTTCACCCCCCTGATAACAGATAATCGGAGTTGGAAGGGTCCTTGTAGGTCATCTAGTCCAACCTCCCGCCTAAGCAGGAGACCCTACATCTTTTCTGACCAATAGCAGTCCAGTCTCCTCTTGAAAGCCTCCAGGGATGAAGCTCCCACAACTTCCGAAGGCAACTTCTGTTCCATGGGTTGATTGTTCTCACGGTCAGAAAATTTCTCCTTATTTCCAGGTTGAATCTCTCCTCCTTGTTCAATTTCCATCCATTATTATTCCTTGTCTGACTTTCAAAGGTGCTTTAGAAAATAGCTTGATCCCATTCCTCCTCTCTGTGGCAGCCCCTCAAATATTGGAAGACCGCTATCATGTCTCCCCTGGTCCTTCTCTTCCCTAGACTAGCCAGGCCCAGTTCCTGCAACCATCCATCGTATGTTTTAGCCTCCAGTCCCCTAATCATCCTGGTTGCTCTTCTCTGCACTTTTTCTAGAGTCTCAACATCTTTTTTCATAGTGTGGTGACCAAAACTGGATGCAGTGCTCTAGGTGTGGCCTTATTAAGGCTTTATAGAGTGGTATTGGAACCTCCCTTGACCTCGATTGTATCAATCTGTTAATGGATGGGGTATTCTAGGAGTTGGCTGATGCATCTTCATGTGGCTGAGGTTGAGAAACAGTGTTCTAAATCTAAAGCCTTCGCATCTCCGAGCCACAGGTAGTCCTTGACATACAACGGTTCATTGAGTGATCATTCAAAGTTACAGCAGCACTGAAAAAAGTGACTTATGTCTGTTTTTTTTTCACAGTTATGACCATCGCAGCACCCAAAAGTCAACTGACTCCCATTTACAACAATCGGAGTTTCCCTGGATCACAGGATCCCCTTTGGGTGACCTTCCCACGAGCCAAGTCGATGGGGAAGGCAGATTCACTTAATGGCCATGTGTGACTCCCTTAGCAAGTTATGTGATTCACATAACAACCACGGGCAAGGAAGGTCGTAAAAACAGGCAAGACTCCCTTGACAAAATGTTTCACTTAGCAACGTAGATGCTGGGCTCAGTTGCGGTCGTAAGCTGAGGACTTATGACCTGGTTTCAAAGTTGGGATGGTCCCCCCCCCCACACAAATCATGTGATTGTGTTTTCGGTGCTTGGCAAACGGCCTGCATTTATGGCAGCTTGTAGCATCCTGCACACATTATTTCCCATTATTTTTTGTTGGAAACCAGCATTTGCTTTCTTCTTTCTGTCCCCTCCCCACCTCCCCCCAAAAATGCCCATTGGCTAAAAAGAGGTTCGTTTATTGACCAATGGTGTTCACTTAACGACTGCAGTATTCATTTCATGACCATTGTGGGAAAAGGTCCTAAAATGACTGCAATGACCCGCTTTAGGACTGCATTCCAGGTCAATCGATGGAGCATTCAGTCGAGGAACTTGTACTCTGTCCCAAAAGGTGCTTTTTTTTTTCAAGAGGCAACTGGACTTTCTTGGTTTTTCTTTTGAAGATGTTTCGCTTCTCCTCCAAGAAGCTTCTTCAGCTCTGACTGGATGGTGGAGAAATGGAAGGATTTATACTCCTTGAAGACAGCTGGTCATTTGCATCCTTTTAGAGGGTCATTGAGGCCACTTGGAGGTTTATCTGTGTCTTCAGATAACCACCTGAGTAGTGCAAATGGTTCCTGTAGCCTGCCATTTTCCCTCTGGAAATCCCTTCCTACTCCCACACCATTCAGAGGGTGTTCATCCCTAATTGTGTTGCTAAAAGTCTGTAGAGATTCTCAGTCCTCCAGGTCATGGTTGACCCAAAGGTGCTTTTTTCAGGAGGCAACTGGACTCAACTGTCATTGAGGTCACTTGGAGGTTTATCTGTGTCCTCAGGGTCACCTGAGTGGTGCAAATGAGTGCGGAGCTTTCTTGGAACTGTTGAAAGGGCGGTGTTGTAGACTGGAGATGATAGGTGATGTCGAATCCTTCTCCCTCTGTTATCCAATTGACAACACGGTCCTTTATGCTCCTTGCAGACAGCTGGTCAAGTGGCCTCAATGACCCTCTAAAAGGATGCAAATGACCAGCTGTCTACAAGGAACGTAAATCCTTCCATTCCTCACCACCCAGTCAGAAACGAAGAAGCTTCTTGGATGAGAAGTGAAATATCTTCAAAAGAAAAAAAACAAGAAAGTCCAGTTGCCTCTTGGGCGGGTGGGGAAAAGCACCTTTGGGACAACCATGGCCTGGAGGACTGAGATATTCTTGTCCTCTTGAATTCTCCTGCAACCTGAGAGGATGGTGCAACTAAGCATCTTCTCTTCGGCCCCCTACCAAGAATCCTGCATCCTTGAAAGGCCAAACACGGACTCTCAACAGCGCCCAGAAAAACACCCGGGACGAGAGACATGATATCCATTCAAAAATGACATTTTATTTTTAACCTCTTCATGGGAGAAAGAGGGGCACTTATTTGTTCTGTGGGTTTCCTGCTTCGGAAACAGGGGGGCCTTCAAGGCACAGGAGGGTGTAAAGAAAAACAGTAAACATTAAACAAGGGTGGGCTTAGGCCCGGGGAGAAAGGATGCGCCTCACAACAGACCCATGGAGGACGTTTATGAGGGAGGGGGGTAGGTGGAATGAAAGAACTCGGAGAGGGGATTATCGGTGACTGTGAGGCAGGGGGGGCTGAATGGTCTGTGCCCCCACTTCATCGCCCCCCCCAAAAAAAATCCTTTCCCGAGTTCTGTGATGCTGTTCCGTCTGGCAAAAGATCTTCCATCCTCATCACTCTTGGCCTAAAAGGAGAAGAAAAGGCAAAGGGGAAAAATGCAAAAAAATACTTCAGGAACACACCTAAGACAGTTTGGCCAGGAGGTGCCAAATAAGGCAAAAATCCCACCAAGCTGGCGGTGCCACATCTGGGTGTGATGACCCGGGGCGTGACAACAAAAATAACAAAGTCACAAAAGTAGAATAAATTCCCTTTAATGCCTCCAACTTGGGAGGCCCCAATGTCCAATTATCCTCGGGCTGGAGATTAAATTCTTCAAAGAACAGTCTATGAGGTAAAGAAATGCAGTCCGAACCCAAAGTAAAGATAATTAGAAATAAAAAAAAATCAACACAAACCACACTTAAGTAAATAACACGGCAGGCCAGGATGATACATTGCAGACTTTCAAAGGATAACATAGCAATGCCAAAACCCAGATAAGCCTCGACCAAGATAATGCACGCTTTGCTTCCAGCAAGGAGCTGTGTGCAAACGCCCCACTTATATCCTGTTCTCCCAGCTGCAACTCATGAAAGGGATCAGGGCCTTTGCCTCTCCCGTAAGCCACGTTGCTCCCTTCTCCATTCCTTCCTGCTTGCCCTACGATGAAGACGGGGTGGCCCTGGGTCTTCCTCTGAATGCCCAGCCGGACTGTGCCCTTCCCCCGTTTCTTCCACAGCCACAAGAAGCCACACTCCCACTCCCTGTCAGCTGCTCCATCTCCCCCTCAGAATCAGACTCCAACAAGGGCATGACACTGGGCACCTTACTGGGCCCTTGCCACCGACACACACACACACACACACACACACACACATGGGGGAGTGGGGGGAGCAACATCTCGCAGGCAAAAACAGCAACGAAGTTCCCCTGAGCGCGTGCAGAGTGATTTTCTCCCCCCCTCCCAGCCCTGAGCGAGCAACCGCCTTCGCGTCCTGGGAAGTGAGACAGTTGATATTTCTTCCAGAAACAGATGGCAAGAACTCCCACGCGGGAGAGCGTGGCGGGTTGCCTATTTTGAGAGATGGAACATGGCCTGCGCCTCCACGCAAGGGCTTGCCACCGTCATGGCTGGCACGGGGAGAGGGATGCAAACGGCAAGCCCTGGGAAAACCAGAAGCCCAATCCTGCCATTCACGGGAATTGATTGTGTGTATGCGTGTGTATGTGAGGTAGGGGGGCAGCGGTGGTATTCAGCCAGTTCTGAGCAGTTCTGGAGAACCGGTAGCGGAAATTTTGAGTAGTTTGGAGAACCGGCAAATACCATCTCTGACTGGCCCTGCCCCCACCTATTCCCCGCCTCCCGAGTCCCGGCTGATTGGCTGGGTCTCCTTTGGTTGCTCTGCACAGGAGAACGGAGCTGGAAAGCAGGTTAGTTGGGTGGAGAGAGAATGAGGATTTTGCAGTATCCTTCCCCTGCCATGCCCATCAAGTTTGCATTACTAGTACTATTAATCTTCTCATCACTCCTTATCACCCATCTCCTGTGACTGCATGACAACTTTGTCGCTTGTATCCTTATGATTTATATTGACTGTGTCCTAGTATGATTTTGATTGTTTATTGTACCCTATGACTATTATTAAGTGTCGTACCTGATGATTCTTGACTCTTGACGAATGTATCTTTTTTTTATGGACACTGAGAGCATTTGCACCAAGACAAATTCCTTGTGTGTCCAATCACACTTGGCCAATAAAGAATTCTATTCTATTCTATTCTATTCTATTCTATTCTATTCTTCTATTCTATTCTATTCTATTCTATTCTATTCTATTCTATTCTATTCTATTTCTATTCTTATTGTACCCTATGACTATTATTAAGTGTTGTACCTGATGATTCTTGACTCTTGACGAATGTATCTTTTCTTTTATGTACACTGAGAACATTTGCACCAAGACAAATTCCTTGTGTGTCCAATCACTCTTGGCCAATAAAGAATTCTATTCTATTCTATTCTATTCTATTCTATTCTATTCTATTCTATTCTATTCTATTCTATTCTATTCTATTCTATTCTATTCTATTCTATTCTACTCTACTCTACTCTACTCTACTCTACTCTATATTCTTTTCTATTCTATATCTATTCTATATCTATTCTACTTTATTCTATATTGTTTTCTATTCTATTCTATTCTATTCTATTCTATTCTATTCTATTCTATTCTATTCTATTCTATTCTATTCTATTCTTTCTATTCTATATTGTTTTCTATTCTTTTCTATTCTATTCTGTTCTGTTCTGTTCTATATCTATTCTATTCTATTCTATTCTATTCTATTCTATTCCATTCCATTCCAGTCCAGTCCAGTCCAGTCCAGTCCAGTCCAGTCCAGTCCAGTCTATTCTACAAGGTATTCTGTTGCAAGTAGAGGAGTGGAGGACTCTTCTTGTAGATCTCAGCTGATCCAGCCAAAGGCACCCAGACAGGAGACACAATTACAACACTCCCACAGGCTCCTGATGAACGGGTCAGCCACAGGTCTGAGCCGCCTGGATTAAAACCCCTGCCATGAAGTCATTTCCTGCTGCCAGCCCTCCCCCCCCTTCCTCTCTCTTTCCTAGGCCTTCCGATGACTTCGGGGCATGCCGAGCGGTCCCGTCTGGGGTGAGTAAGTTCCTGACTAATAAGAGTTAGCAGCCCAGCTTCTGTTTCCCATCACGTTTTGCACAGGAGGATGTTGGCAGCAGCTCAGCTTCTCAATCAGATGGCAGAGAGGGCTGGCCGCGGGGCACAGAGAGAGGGTATGCAGGCTGGCCGCGAAGTGGACGAGGCCAGATCCTCTGCGGGGCTGGATCCTTTCCCGAAATGCATTAGCCCAAAGGCCTTGGGCGACCTCTCTTAACAGGGCCGCCAGGTTTTTCAAGAGGTGTGGAGAACATTCGCATGCAGTCCACGCCAGTCCAAGGATTGGCACTTTCTGCTCCTTTCCTGCTGGTGCTGGCAAGGGGAGAGGCGGGGGTGTGTGTGTCATGTCCTTTAAGCATCCCTTTGTCTGTGGAGATTCTCAGCCATCCAGGTCAGGGGTCTTCAACCTGGGCAAAGCTGGCTGGGGAATTCTGGGGGTTGAAGTCCTCCAGGCTTAAAGTTGCCCAGGTTGGAGACCCCTGATCCAGCTCATAGTTGTCTCTTCTTCTTCTCCTTCTCCTTCTTCTTCGTCTTCCTTCTCCTCCTCCTCCTCCTCTTCTTCTTCTTCTCCTCCTCCTCCTTCTCCTCCTCCTCCTTCTTTCTCCTCCTCCCTCCTCCTCTCCTCCTCCTCCTTCTTTCTCCTCCTCCTTCTCCTCCTCCTCTCCTCCTCCTCCTTCTTTCTCCTCCTCCTTCTCTTCCTCCTCTCCTCCTCCTCCTTCTCTCCTCCTCCTTCTCTCCTCCTCCTCCTCCTCCTCCTCTCCTCCTCCTTCTTTCTCCTCCTCCTTCTCTTCCTCCTCCTCTTCTTTTTCTTCGTCTTCATCTTCTGGCAACTGGACTCTTTTTTCTTTGAGGAAAAGAAGAATCAGAATAGAGCTGGAAGGGACCTTGGAGGTCTTCTAGTCCAGCCCCCTGCTCAAGCAGGATACCCTATACCAGGGTCCCCAACCGCCGGTCCGCGGACCGGTACCGTCCGCGAACAAGTCTTACCGGGCCGCTGGTTGCTGGGCGCCGCCATCTTTTTGGTAAAAAGTGCTTCCGGTGAGCTTTTCCGGGTAGAAAGCTCACCGGAAGCACTTTCATCAAAGATGAAGCTCAGCGCTCGTGAGCTTTTCCGGGTAGAAAGCCATTTCTACCCGAAAAAGCTCACCGAGCGCATGCGCCGCCATCTTTTTTGAAAAAGTGCTTCGGGTCACCAGAAGCACTTTTTCATCAAAAAAGATGGCGGCGCCAGTTGTTGATACCGGGCGCGGCGCCCAGCTGATGCGGTACGGGCAGGCGTCAAAAAGGTTGGGGATCACTGCCCTATACCATTTCAGACAAGTGCCTGTCCAGTCTCTTCTTAAAAACCTCCGCAACTTCTGGGAGCAACTTCTGTTCCACTGGTTAATTGTCCTCCCTGTTAGGGAGTTTCTCCTTAATTCAAAGTTGCTTCTCTCCTTGATTAGTTTCCATTTATTGTTTCTTGTCCTGCCATCCAGCACTTTGGAGAATAATTTGACCCCCTCTTCTTTGTGGCAGCCCCTCAAATACTGGAATTCTTGCTATCACGTCACCCCTAATTCTTCTTTTCTCTAGACTCGCCAAGCCCAAAACCTGCGGCTGTTCTTCATGTGTGTTTTAGTCTCCAGGCCTTTGATCCTCTTAGTTGCTCTTCTCTGAACTTTTTCCAAAGTCTCAACATCTTTTTTGCAGCATGGTGACCAAAATTACTTGGAGTCTTCCAGGTGTCGTCTTGTTTCACTTCTCATCCAAGAAGCTTCACCACTTCGGAAGATGGGGAGATGGATGGATAGGTACTGACAGTTGAGACTGGATGGTGGGAGGGATCCTGATAAGATGGGATGGGAGGATTGTGCCCTCAGGGTCACCTGAGACGAGGAGGAATAAGACACCAGCTATCTCCTTGCAACCCTTCCAAGAAGGTTCCACAACCAACTCGACCCTGATTCAGGTGACTATAAGGGCACAGATAAATCCTCTTCCTCCTCTTCTTTTCTTCTTCCTCTTCCTCCTCCTCTTTTTCTTCCTCTTCTTCATCTTCCTCCTCTTCTTTCTTCTTCCTCCTCCTCTTCTTCCTCCTCCCCTTCTTCCTCCTCCTCCTCTTCCTTCTTTCTTTCTTCTTCCTCTTCTTCTTCCTCTTCTTCTTCCACTTCCTCCTCTGTCTTCTCCTCTTCCTCCTCCCTCCTCTTCTTCCTTCTTTCTTCTTCCTCCTCCCTCCTCTTCTTCCTCCTCCTCTTCTTCCTCTTCCTCTTCTTTCTTCTTCTTCATCTTCATCTTCCTCCTCTTTCTTCTTCTTCTTCTTCTTCCTCCTCCTCCTCCTCTTCTTCCTTCTTTCTTTCTTCTTCCTCCTCCTCTTCTTCTTCCTTTTCTTCTTCCACTTCCTCCTCTTCGTCTTCTCCTCTTCCTCCTCTTCTTCCTTCTTTCTTTCTTCTCCCTCCTCCCTCCTCCTTCCTCTTCTTCCTTCTTTCTTTTTCTTCCTCCTCCCTCCTCCTCTTCCTTCTTCTTCATCTTCCTCCTCCTCTTCTTTCTTCTTCCTCTTCCTCCTTCTTTCTTCTTCTTCCTCCTCTTCCTCCTCCTCCTCTTCCACTTCTTCCTCTTCGTCTTCTCCTCTTCCTCTTCTTCCTTCTTCCTCCTCTCTTCTCCTCTTCCTCCTCCTCTTCTTCGTCTTCCACTTCCTCCTCTCCTCCTCCTCCTTTCCTCCTTCCTCAAAGAAAAAAACAACCCAGTTGCCTTTCTGAAGAAAAAAGCACCACCTTTGAGACCCCCTTTGGTGAATCTTGGGTGGGTCTGGTTTTACATTGCACCGGAGTCTTTCTTAAGAGCCGTTAAGACGTCTAGGATCTTGTGAAAATTCACAGCTCCCCTACCCGAGAGCTGCCATTAACTCAACTCTTGGCCTGCGTGCTAAAACTAGGGGTGTTTATGGGATGTGGTCAAAGTTAGTATGGTCAGCCATGACGTTGCCTTTGCATTATCCCTTCCTGGTCCATTCCTTGCCCCGTTGCCCCCACTTTATTATTGTGCATTGCAAGGGGCAGGGCTTCAATTATATGGCTGTGGCTGGTTTTTTTGTGTGTGTTTTTGGCCACAGGGGAGTCAAAAGACATCTCTCTTCCATTTCTTTCTCCACAACACCAACCCACTTCGATGTGTGTTGCGCTGAGAGAGAGAGAGAGAGGCACAAAGTCACACTGTGAGTTTCGATGGCCAGCTGGGACCTGAGTATAAAAGACATCGAGACGTGGCCGGATATCAGCAGATATGGAAAACATTTTCAGAACATTTTTGTTTGTTTGTTTGCTTGCAGCTGCGGATTAAGGGGTTAAAAGGTTCCGATTTCAGTGTGGTCCTGAAAACCACTAGCAGCGCCCTTCTTTCCCCACCCTACCCCAAACAGGAAAAAATTAGTCCAATTATTTGGAGGAGGGAGGGAGGGGTGGAGGATGTTATTATCGCTATAATTTAGTTATGGCCAGCAACCAGCTGGCAGCACAAATAATGCAAAGCTACAGGAGGAAACGATAAAACTTTTACGGCGGTCGTTTGCAAAGCAGTGTGGCGCAATAGGAATACGAAGGAGGAATGCAAAGGTGACCCAGAGGTGCAAAGGTGACCCTTTATTTCCCCCCAGGAGGCCACTGGACTTTCTTGGTTGTTTTTCTTTTTTTTCTTTTAAAGACATTTCACTTCTCATCCAAGAAGCTTGGGTGATTTTTTTCCTCCCCCCAGATTTTGTTGTATTGTACTTTATTAATTTATTTGATTCTTTTTGTTAGTTTTCACTGTTTTTTTTAAAAGATGGTTTTACATTTTGTAAGCCACCTCAAGTCGCCATGGGCGAATAGGCAGCAATATAAATTCAATAAATAAATAAATAAAAACAGGTTATGAAACCTCCTGAACAGAAGGCCGAATGTCAGAACAAAGCGAGGCTTGTTTCAAAGCAACAAGGCTGACATGTTTGGAAGCCAGCACAATTTTTTACCATCTTTTTTAAAAAAAATGAAATTAAAATCCCACAAATTCAGGCAAAACTAGGATCGGCATAGCAATCACGTACACTTACGTTGCCTGATTCAATCTCTTGGCACCGTAAAAAACAAACTAACCTGGAGGAAGTCTGTAAATTGGGGCAGGAATTCAACCCCAACCAGTTATCTGGATCATTTCTGAAGCCAGCCACATTTTTAAAAAGGTCTGAGAAAAATTGCACGAGGCAGATTTTCTGGGAAAGAAACTAAGAATCAGGGATGGGTTAAGAGTTGGAATTCCTCTCCTTAGCCAATGCAGGAATCCATATTGAATGTTACTGCAGATAATGCTCAGACTCTCAGTGAAGGAGGAAAAAAATTGAAATAAATGCCACCTCCACAGACATTTGTTCCATCTTTCGACAGTAGGACATTGTTCCTGAGGTCCAACTGAATCCTACTTCCTTGTTTCTTTCAACCCACTGCTTCAGTCACAGTCCAGGGACATGCTGTTGCCCCCAGAAATGTTCGCCCCACCTCAGGGTGAAAAGCTTGTGTTTCCAACACAACCGGGTCAGTTAATATCCAAGAACTTGGATTGTAGTGTTTCCAATTCTGTCGGTTTTCTAAATGTACATTTGGAACACCTTCGGGAAACCAAAACTGATCCTTAGCTTCGAGGACCTGTTTTTTTGTTCCTTATGGTCGACCTCATCCGATTCCTGGAGACTTGATATGTCCGGCAGTTTTCTAGGCGAGGAATTTCAGGAGTGTTTGGCCATTGCCTCCTTCCCAGGGCTGAGAGTAGGTGACTGTCCCAGGGTCATCCAGCTGGTTTTGTGCCTAAGGTGGAACTAGAACTCACTGGTTTCTAGCTTGATTCCTTAACCGCTATTATACCAAAATGGCTCTCTCTCTCAAAAAAAAGGACCTTACAAAATGTGAAAACAGTGTGGGCTAAATGTAGGGATTGCAAATTTACTCCCTGCAGAATCTCAGTTGTGCTCCTGGCATGACCGCAAAGGCACGGGAGGAGAAAAAAAATCTGGGATTAAATAGCTATCCAGGGCTGCTTTGCAGGGTGAAAATGGGCCGCATATAAATTTAAATGTAAATGCCTACATGTATACATACCTGCTTGGTTTGGCTGCCAGGTGCATACCTGGTTGTGGTTTTAAGAAAGAACACCTTCGTTGCTGGAGAGTTATGTTTTTTAGCATTGCTGGAAACACCAAGAAAGTCCAGCATTCTTCTTGTGCCTCCAAAAGCAATGTTTTTCAACCTTGACATATTTAAGATGGGTGGACTTCAGCTCCCAGAATTCCTCAGCCAGGAATGCTTGTGATTGGTGGACCAATTCCCAGAATTCCTCAGCAAGGAATGCTTGTGACTGGCGGACCAACTTCCAGAATTCCTCAGCCAGGAATGCTTGTAACTGGCAGACTTCGACTCCCAGAATTCCTCAGCCAGCTAGGAATTCTGGGAGTTGAAGTCCACCAGTCAGAAAAGGGCCATGATTCCCCACCCTTTGCTCTAAGGGGGCGTTTGAGGCCCTCAATACCTTCCAATTCCCCTCCCTTCACCCCCAAAACTGAAAAAATAAAAACAAATCTCGCATTATGGACCCATTTTGTTCCGGTTGGCTGGGAGGGAGCTTACAAATACTTCGTCGGAGTAAATGAGGAAGCCATGGCCTGGCCTTGGGAGCATGTTTGCAAATGGCAGAGGGAACGGAAAGTACGCAGGGGGTGTGTTTCTTTCACTGCACACCAGCACACACCAACCACACTTCCGTTTCTTGGCCGGCTGCTGCAAATTCTTCATGGACTGAGTCAGAGCCAAGGGTCTCTGGCCGGCCCGCTCGCGCTCCTTCCCAATCCCACGTGCTGCAGGGTGGGCTTTGTGCCACCAGCTGGGGTGGGGGAGTAATGTGCCATTAGCCACAGACAGCTGGAAACTGAAACTGCAGCTGCCAGGGCTTTGGTCTATTCCAAGGCTGAATCAGAATATGTGTTGCCTGGAGCAGAATATATTCCAAATGGCACCCAGCACAAACATATGTTAACACAGACACACACACACACATTCTGATTAGGACACTTGTTCACCTGTGCAGCGGAGGGGACGAGGGTTGTGCAAGAGATCTTCCTTAGCCTGGTGCTCGGGGAGCGGGGTGTTCGCCCCTATCCCCTTTCCTGGCCTTTTGTGCCCTCCCCCCAAATGCTCAACAGGCTGGCTCTGATGTCCCCTCCCCTTTTTGCATGCGATCAGTGCAAGGTGTGGAGCGGGTGGGCAGGAGGAATTATTTCAGTGGCAGGTTCCTCTTACTCCCCCGGGATGTTTAGCTGAATATGGGGTGGGTGGGGAATACGACTGGGTTGGCGTGGCTATGTGGTCATGTGACAGGGGGAGTGTCAAAACTAACTTTCTGGAGCAGAGGGTTGGACTATATGACCTCCAGTTACCTTCCAGCACTCGATTGCTGTCCTGTTTCAAAGCATTCTCTGAAGCTGCATCTAGTGCCAAGGTTTGTGGTCCTTCCTTCCTCTCCTTTTCCCCTCCCTTCCTCCTTTTCTTTCTTTTTTTTCTTTCTCTTTCTTTCTTTCTCCCCTCCCTTCCTTTCTTTCTCCCCTCCCTCCCTCTTTCTTTCTCTTTTTTTCTTTTGCATCAACCTCCCCCCCCCGTGACCCGTTTTTGGCCTAGTGGGCCTTAGGGAAGCCGCTGAAAAAAGAAGCATTTTGAAGCAAAAAGGGAGATTATCTGTGCCGCACGATTTAGATTAGCTAGAAACCAAGAAATCTGACGATTTCCTGCTTTCTAGCTAATCTAAATTGCGTGGCACAGCTGATCGTCGCCCAGCTGATCATTGGAAATACCGATTCGGCCAAACCAGTAGCATTTTTTTTTACTACCGGTTCAGTTGAACCGGGCTGAACCGGTAGAATACCACCATTGGAGTGTGTCTAACTCAAAGCTCTGGAGGCCGCGCAGGAAACTACCTGCTAGTGGGTTAATTGGAGCCAGCTTTGCGACAGCAGCTCCTGCCACTTGACGTAGGTTTGGGCAGCCAGGTTCTTCAGCTTGGTCCGGTAGAGGAGAGCGGGGTTCTCGCGGAGGCTGCTGCTGATGTGCCGCTGCACCTGGAGGCAAAGTTGCTGGAGGTGGCCCTGGGGAGGGTGCAGGAGGAAAGAAAGAAGGGCAAAGATGAACCATGTAAGGATTCGTCGAGTAGCAACAGAGAACGCGGCAACTAACCTGGAACTGGATATAACGTGTTGCATTTCAGGATATGGAGAAGGATGCCATCTGTGCCAGCGTGGTGAGGCAGTCCAGACAGGAAGTCCACCCAGATGAACTAATTCTACTTTATTTTAAGGTTACATAGACAGAATCTTGCAAACCCGAAAATATTTCTCTCCCATCTCCCACCTTTACAGTCCAAGCAACTAGGGAGGGTCTCTTGTGAGAAGTTTGCCAGGCTCCCATTCCTTCTGTGGACACAGCTGCCCTTGTCTGCCCTTATGCAGCTCTTCCTCCTGTCTCCCAAGGTCACTCCCACATTCCACTACAATCTGACACACACACACACACGTCTCCCACCTCCCACCTGAGACCTCTAGATGTAACAGGCTACAACTCCCAGAATTCCTAGCCAGCACAGCTGGTTTAAGTCAGAGAGAAGCATGTGTTTGATACCTCGCTTGCAAAGTGAAACGATGCACAAATTAAGGCGGATACTGTATATGCGTTCCAGGTTCACGTTGCAGGATCCAATGTGGGTCGGTCACCAGGACCACAGGTTCTGTCTTCCAAGCCTTCGGAGTGGTACTGGAGCCCATCTTCAGGGAAATTCTCTCTAGCAGAGTATGCGTCCGCTAGAGAGATGTTTCCTGAAGATGGACTCCTCCAGTATGAATCTGAAACCTCAGAAGACAAAATCTCTGGTCCAGATGACCGATCCAGATTGGATCCTGAAACAAGACAAAACAGAAATATTTGTGGTTCAGTTTGACTAGCTATAAAGAGTGGCTGAACTACATGTTATACCAGAAGTCTCCAACCTTGGCAACTTCAAGACTTGTGGACTTCAACTCCCAGAATTCTCCAGCCAGCATAGCATAGTTGGCTGAGGAATTCAGGGAGTTGAAGTCCACAGGTCTTAAAGTTGCCAAGGTTGGAGACCCCTGGGTTATACACATCGCTCCAGTGGTGGGATTCAAAAGTTCCCACCACCAGTGCTGTGGGCGTGGCTTGGTGGGCGTGGCTGCAGAGGGGTTGCACGACTCGTGTGACTTGCGCAAGCAAACGCGTGCCAAATGTATGCTGTGCACATGCATTACAACAGTAAAAACTAAGCTACTGCGCCTCTCAGCTGTTTAGCACAGCAATCCACTCCTCCACACCAAACAGCTGAGAGGTTAAAAAGGACCTAGGAGCAGCTGATCTTTGGCACTACCGGTACGCCAGAACCGGGCCGAACCGGTAGAATACCACCACTGCATCACTCCATTCACTCAACATGCAGGGCTTAGTAACTGAATTAACTCATTTTCTGGGTTGAACTTGCACAACAGGCCAAGTCACAAAACCCTTAATTAAGCATGCAATTAATTTACATTTGTGCTGTGATTCTAATTGCTATTGTTTTCCAGACCCGGCTAAATGCATTGTAAGGCCTTAAGTAAGGGAACTGCAGAAATATTTGTATCTTACATCGTTCTGGACCCCTCCAGTTTCACTTTCTCCTTTTTTGAATTTTACTTATTAAAGCCGTGCAGCCTTCCCTCTCACACCTGTGACTCTGGATGGTGCGCACACCATTAGACAGTCCTGTTTCAACAAACATGTGGGAAACACGTGGGAGAGCATTTTCCTTAACACCTCCACTATTTCTTTCTAAAAGATGGGTCGTATTATCTATCTTTGTGTTCACACAATTGAGGATGCCCTAAACCAGGGGTGTCATGCCCGTTGGAATCTGACTCAGAGGAGGAAGCCAAACAGCTGACAGAGAGTGGGAGTGTGGCTCCAGTGGCTGTGGAAGAAACTGGGGAAGGGCAAAGTCCGGCTGGGCAGAGCAGGAGAGAGGTAGAACAAGGGAGAGGGAGTTCAGAGGAAGACCAGGGCCACCCCCTCTTCATCCTAGGGCATGCAGGGAGGAATGGAGAAGGGAGCAATGTGGGTTGCGTGGCTTACAGGGGAGGAAAGGGCCCTGATTCCCTCCATTAGCTGCAGCTGGGAACACAGTGTTTAAAAAGGGAGTTTGTGCACAGCAACTCATAAGAAGCAAATTGTGAGTTATCTTTTATGGTCGAAGCTTATCTGGGTTCCTGGCGTCTTCCCAACTGTGTGTGTTTTGTTGCCCTTTGCAGTCCGCAATTCCTTATCCTGCCCTGTCCAGTTAATTGCTGCAGCGTCAATTTTTTGTGTCAGTTTTTTATTTACAGTTTATACGTACTTTGTTTTCAGATTGATGAATTTCCTTCACTTAAAGACTGTTCTTGGGAGAGTTTTTTTCTCCAGCCAAAGGTAACTGGACACTGGGGGCAAAGTTGGAGGTATTAAAGGGACTTTTCTTACTCATGTGACTGTGTTGCCTTTGTGCCACGCCCCAGGTAATCACAACGGATCCCCAAACTTGGCAACTTTAACACTTGTGGACTTCAACTCCCAGAATTCTCCAGCCAGCACAGTCCACAAGTCTTAAAAGTTGCCAAGTTTGGAGACCTCTGCCCTAAACCTATGTTAATAAGGCATCATTGTGCAAAGCCCAAATAAACCACATGCCGCCTTCATGCAATGGCCTGGCACACATCAACTAATGTGCTAATGTGCTGGTTGGCTAATGCGCTGAGTGTGCTGAGCCACAAACTGCCCCAGCCCTGTTTGGGTCTAGACCAACATTTCCTGCGAGAGCCCTCCGCTAAGCACCTCTTAGTCATTAATTGCAAAGTACAACTCCACATCAATTTTGCACCTTCCCCAGACCCACAGATGCCCTGAGCCAGCATTTCTCCACTTCAGTGAGTTGTACAAGGCAAGCTGGCTCCAGTGGAGCTGTGAAAGGGAAATTTATGCTGCCCGCAAAATTGAGCCGCTGCCAGGGTAAATGTCACACACCGTGTACGTATTATTCCAATGTATGGAAAATCATACATACATATATTTTCCTCATGTGAGATTTGCTGTCTATGTTTGGTCTGAACGCAGCCTTTTATTTTCCGAAGCTAGTTTTCTTGCTCTTCCTGACCCTGGTCCCCATCTCACCTGCTCTCTTGGAGATGCTGGCTTGGTTCCCACAACCACGTTGGCTAATACCAGGAGGTTGTAGCAAAGGTAACAGGCCTGCAAGGAAGAGAGAAAGATATTGGATAAGCAGAGAAGCAGATGCTCCTGCGGACTTCATATCTCCCTCCCAATAATCATCTAAGGCAAGGATCTTCAAACTTGGCTTGTGGACTTCAATTCCCAGAATTCCTGAACTAACATGACCAGAGGAGGAATTCTGGGAGTTGAAGCCCACAGGTCTTAAAGCTGTCAAGTTTGGAGACCTCTGATCTAAGGAGACAGAGCAGGTCCTCCATATCTCATTTCTGGCATCCAACATCTTCGGTTAGAATTAGAATTAGAAGAACTTTATTGTCATTGTACAAGTACAACGAAACTGTGGGTGCACCCCAGCAACTGTTCGCAATACAATAAAACCAAAGCACTTAAAAATGAAGATAAGAAAGATAGAGTACCCACATCTCCATTTGCAATTTGAGAGTACAATATCTATGAATATACACAAAATATACATCCAACACTGACTGTAACGCTTAGCCGAGTATAATACACAAGCGATGGATTATACTGTAATATGTTATTATACATCTGAATGGGGTATTGAGATTTCACATCTTTTCACATCTTAATGAGGTAGTGACTTCGTGTTTATTTGCGGTTCGGATGGCCCAGGGAAAGAAACTATTTGTTAGTCTAGTGGTGTGGGATTTTATTGACCTAAAACGCCGTCCAGACGGCACCAGGTCAAAAAGATAATTGCCAGGGTGTGAGGGGTCTTCGGCTCTTCCCAGCCATCCTTGGACCACAGGAGGGTAAAATGGAATACCAGCTGGATGGCAGCCAGCTATTCCTTGGCCCACTTCTTGTGGACAGCACCCCGTCAGTGGCTTACTCTGAAGGCCCAAGAAAAGCCTAGGAAAGAACCGGCTTGGTGTTCAGGTAAACCAACTTTGGAGTAGGTTGAAACTCTTGGGGCAATTTTTTTTCCACCCAAGAGTGTAAATCTTTTTGGACCGTAGACCATGCTTTCTGTAGGTGTCAACTCTGGTGTGTGTGTGTGTGTGTGTGTGTGTGTGCATGGGGGTGGGGAGGTAGAGGGGGTCTGCATCCAGGCCAGGGACATGAGCCTTTGCAGGAAGCAACTTTCTTCGTTCTGGTCAGTTTAAACTCTGAAGCTCCGTGCTGACTTTGTCCTCCGTTTGGCCTTGTACAGCTAATTGGTCTTTCACACACACACACACACACACACACACACACACACACACCAGGACTGGGAGGCTTCCCCAATTTAATGACTGCACAAATTGTACACCAGCAGATCTATGCAGATGAATAACTTCATGCTTAAAAAAAAGAAATTAAAAATAATAATTAAAAATGGTAGAAAACCCCATGCGAATAGAGGGGCGTCAAAAAACTCTAGGCCCAAACAGTGGAGTCCAGATGCTAGGAGGTGTGTATGTGTGTTCACAGCCTGGTAGTTCAAGGGATGGGGCATGGGCTATGCTCTCCAACGTTATCCTCTCCTGCACACAAACTTTCCTATCACCCTGGGCTGAATCATGGGGCATAGCTATTCCATTTCTCAACAGACCAGTTTTTAATTTTAATTATCACTACACAGGTCGGTTTACGTTAACTCTAATCCCAAGAAGGCTATCCCAGATCCTAAGTGTTCAGTTCAGTCATGAAGAAATAATATTTTTCTCTCTCTAATGGAGTGGAACAAAAATTAACACTTGCTGTCAACAGATTTATAGCCATTCACAAACTGAGTATTTTGAGGTTGGTGTTTCTTTCTTTTTTAAATATATGTGTTCTATACACATTTGCTTCATTCTCTGGAAAAATTCTTACTATATATAGAGAGAGTAAGAATTTTTCCAGAGAATGAAACATAAATATTTAAATTATCTATCTATCTATTTATTATCTATCTATCTATCTATCTATCTATCTATCTATCTATCTATCATCTACCTACCTATCTGTCAATCATCTATCTATCTATCTATCTATCTATCTATCTATCTATCATCTATTGTAAAAGATTTTTTCCAGAAAATCAAACATCAAAAGACAGGATGAAAAGGAAGGATAGATGGATGGAAGGAAGGAAGGACAGGAAGAAGAGAGGAAAGCAGGAGGAAAACAGGAAAGGAAGGAAGGAAGAAAAAGAGGAGTGAAGGAAGGGAGGGAGGAAAGAGGGAAGGAAGGAAGGAAGGAAGGAAGGAAGGAAGGAAGGAAGGAAGGAAGGAAGGAAGGAAGGAAGGAAGGAAAGAAAGAAAAGAGAGAAAGAGACAGTGTTTCTCAATTTCAGCCTCTGTAGGATATCAATTCCCAGAGTTCCTTAGTCGGTCAATATCGCCCAGTCAATATTGTCTAATACAAGACGTCTGGGGCATCTCAGTTAGTACAGTATAATTACTCCTCCAGTGGAAATGAGAGGGTGCAAATTAGAACAAGATGCCAAGAGAAAGTGGCTGGTTTAAGGCCACCCAGAGAGTTTGCTTGTTCCAAAATGAGGGAGCCCCTCAGAACTAAATATATCTCGGCTCCTGTTTATCTACTACTCTGGACGGCATATATGGCTCAAGGTTCTTTCTACCTGTTGTTTTCATATCTTTCAGTTAAAGGATTTTAATTATCTGGCTGGCAGGCGATTATATGAGCTTCTCAGGGACAAGCCGGAACATCTAAAGTTCTATTAAAAAAGATTTTATTTTTTATTTTTTTGGAGCAAAATCTTGGCTCATTAATTTAGAGCGCTTTCTGGCAAATGCTAGGTGGTAGACACGAGGATTTAATAAAAATTTACCGAGGAGCGAAGGAGTAAATATCATACCTAATTGAGTATAAAACAACCGAATATTTCATACGGGAGAAAATGGAACGATGCCCGGCAAATGTAATTGGTGGGAAGGGGGAAAAAAAATACAAGGCTATAAAATGGGAGGGGGAGAAGGAGGGAGGCGTTTTCTAAGTTTCACACCAGAACAAAGGTCAAGATGATCTCGTGTTTTGGATGACGACGGAAGACTCGGAGAATTTGAAAGCAAGAGCGGACCTACGGAAAGCCGCAAAGAACTAACGATCATGGCCCCATTGGAGCCTGAGTCCGTGGAGGAGGAGGAGGAGCTGGGGCTGATGGAGGTCGAGGGGGCGGCCTTGTTGGCTTCAGAGGAACGCGGGAAGGAGCAGGATAAGGCAGTGCTGAGTCCCTCGTGCTCGGGATGGCTTGCCAGCAGGGAAGAACGGGGATAGGATGACCAAGAGAAGGCGTAAGAGAGGGCAGGCAGTAGGGATGAGGAGCGACGGAGCTCAGGCAACAAGCAAGGAGCTTGATCTCCGAGCACGGAGAGTAGAGAGAAGGCAAGAACAGCGCAGACTGAGCCAACTACTCGGGAGGAGAGTGCCCCACCCCTCTTCACAAGGCACACCTGGGGACTGAGACTTAAGGAGACGCTATGGGGAGGGGCGCTTGATGGGAACAAGCGCTGAATTTGTGGACTTTTGTGTGACGCTGCTGACATCTGAAGTTTGCTGGATTTCTTGCCTTGTTCCTTTGCTCCGTAATAGTTTGTGTGTGTGTGTGTGTAAAACCTGAGACAGGTAGAAAAAGTTGGCAGGCAAGTTGGTAGGTAGGTGGTAGATATATATAGATTTTTTAGTTCTGCCAATATTGGCAATATTGTACTATGTATTCGTTATTCAGAGGACATATGTTGGCTCTCATCTGAATTTGCTATTAGAAGGCGTGAAGATGCTGATAGAGAACGTCTTGCAAGCGGGTGTTCTAGCTGTGTTGAGCTGAAGAGACGATGAAAATGGGAATTGTGGGGGGGAAAAAATTCGAATGAATGCTCCGAAACCCTCTGTCGAACACTGCAACCTTCTGGAATCTGAGAAGGGGGTTGTAACTCCTGGTTTTTTTTGATGGGCTGCTCATCCCCGATTCCAGGCCCAGATCAAAACCGGAAGCCGATTTGGAAGAGTAGGAGCTCCCATCTTTAAACAAGGCTATTTTATTTATTTATTTATTTTTTAAATTTTAAAACAAACTTTATTGAACACAAAAAATTAAAATATACAAATATACAAGCTCAAAAGACAAAGATCCATACAGACAAACGTCACAATGATCTCTGCGCTAAAACTAATTAAACAAGGTTGTTTCAGAGCCACCCAATCGCGGGTCAGAAATTCAAGAGGGTTCATGGTATTTAATCGCCGAGGTAGGCAGGAACGCTATCTTGCACAAACTCGCCCAAATGCAAAATAATTTTTTCTCCGGCCGCCTTCCATTCTGGGTAGAAAGCTGCAGAGCGGAGAGAGGCATTTAAGAATCCTTTCGTGTGTGTGTGTGTGTGTGCTTGCCAGGAATGTACAAATACCCTGGCATTAAGCAATTTATTCCCTTCATAAATATGCAGACCTGGGGAAGGGGAAGATGGCCTTTGCGGAGGGCTGCGCGTGGCTGGCAGGGCTCGGCCCTACTTGGTAATTAAAAGAAAGGCCTTTTCTTCCCGCTTTCCAGGTTGGTCTAATGAGGATCCAAATCCATTAGCCTCAGTTTGGGGAGGCACAAATCAATTTCGATGTCCTTTCGGGATGCAGGTGAAGCTGACCCTGCGCGAACCTCTTTGCTTTAAGGGGTTTTGATGTAGTGTCCAATCTTTACTGTAAGCCTGATCCATTTTACCTCAGCCTCGGAGGATTTTCCCTCAGCTGGTGAGGAAAAGCACTTATTAATCAGCCAACTTTTCGCGTCCCTTTCTTAGTGACTTGTAACAACTGAAAGTCTGGTGTAAATTTACAAATTTGGAGCAGTTTAATAAGGATGAGGCACGAGGGGCCATTTTAAAAGCCGAGATACTTCCACTTTAAAAGGTAAACCGGTTTATTGAGGGGTATGTTGTCTTGGCCAGGAACCTATTTCAACTGACTTTAATGGGAAAGGGTCAAGTACGGCAATTTTACGACCAGCGGACTTCAACTCCCAAAATTTCTGATCCCTTTTATTCGGGGTGAAATCAGGGCAGCTGAATGGAGCTGAGCGTTAGCTGTCCGGATGCCCTTCCTGACACTGCAAAATCCCCATCCCCTTCCCTAACCTGCTTTCCAGCACTAACCTGCTTTCCAGCTCCGTTCTCCTGTGCAGGGCAACCAAAGAAGACCCAGCCAATCAGATGTGGGCATGGTGTTCTGTGGTCATGGCTTGGTGGCTTGGTGAGCGTGGTTTGGTGGGCGCGGCAGGGAATACTGCAAAATCCCCATTTCCTCCTCCACCCCGCTAACCTGCTTTCCAGCTCCGTTCTCCTGTGCAGAGCAACCAAAGAAGACCCAGCCGATCAGCTGGGACTCAATGGGAGGCAGGGAATAGATGGGGATGGGGCCAGTCAGAGGTGGGATTGGCCGGTTCTCTGAACTACTCAAAATTTATGCTACCGGTTCTCTAGAACTGGTCAGGACCTGCTGAATACCAGTTCTGGATTGCAGCAGATATTTTCTCCTTGCGCCCTGATGGAGAAACATCTGCTGCTGCCTAGGATTGAACTCTCAACCTTCAGAGCAGGAGGTGAGCGTCTTTACCTCGAGGTTACTGCGCCGCTCGTGTGTGTGTGTGTGTGCCACAAATAATGAATGATAATATAAACTTTGTTTTCTGAACTTGTCTTGCCTGGCTAGGTTCCCATAAGGAAAAAAAAGCATCTCAGAATTATATCTTTTGTCCTAGTACGGCTTCCATATTGACCATCTATTCTCCTCTGTGAACTTCTGAACTGAAGGTATGCTTTGTGCATTCAGATCAAAACAAAAATTTAGAAGTGTTTGCTTCTAAGGTGTCCCCAAAACTTTCAAGTTGACAAAGGTGAGTGCAGGTGAGGATTAGCAGTCCCAAGTGGAGGAATGGGGCTGCTAGCAGGTAGAGGAACTGGCTATGGGGGAGTCAGGCAGACTAATACTCATAATATGTGCCAGGAAGCAGGAAGAATCAAGCGTGAACAATGGGGAGATTGAGGGCAAAAACAACTACCGTACCATTCAAAGTACACCAACGGTATGGCAACCTTGGCCCAACCCAGCCCAACCTCCTTCCCCTGGCATCTCTTAAGCTCCCTGTTGCATAAACGGGGAGAGCTAGTCATTTTTTTTGTGCCACGCTTCCTGATTTGATTGAGCTGATGCCAGTCCAATTCTCGCTATGCCTTCAAGATTTAAGCTACGTAGGGATCCCTCTCGTTCTTGACGCCGAATAATTCAGCAGCCGAAAGGGAAGCGGCGGGTGTTACCTACTGCCTCATACAAACACGGTGGAGCAGTTAGAGGTGGTCAGCAGGGAAAGGGGTTTTCCAAGAAATTAAGGATTAGGGATGGCAAGGTGGTTATCAGCCCGTTGAAGTAGGTTAGGTCAGGAAAAAGACACCCCATGGATTACTGGAGCTCTACTGTTAAAGGGCACGATAAGAGTTTTGAGAACATGACTGAGCTTTCTTCTTATTCCAGCTTTCTCCAAATTTGAAGCACTTCTGAAAATTGTTCACAAACTTTTAACCCTCTTGAAAACACCCTTATGGAGGGAGGGAGCCAGAACAAAACAGAAACAGCCTCTAGGTCAGAGGTCTCCAAACTTGGTGACTTTTAAGACTTGGGGACTTCAATTCCCAGATTCCCCAGCATGGCTGGCTGGGGAACTCTGGGAGTTGAAGTCCGCAAGTGTCAAAGTTGCCAAGTTTGGAGATCTCCGCCTTATGTACCCAAGAGAATCAAGGTGGAGCAATGTTGAGTTTCTTTCTTACCCCATCTTCCTTCACAAGGCTGAATGAATGTTTTCCTATCTGTGCATTTTTTCCCCCCCTTCGGGATTAGTTTTCTCTTCCTTTACAACAAATATTTTAAAAGATTTAGGGAGAGAGATGATTCTCTGTTTTCCATCCAGTGAAATTGAAACGATAGTGGCTCCTTTCCTGGTGTATATACACTAGAAACATCTGCCACATGTTTCTCCTTCAAAATATCCAAAACATTTTTTTTAAAAAAAAAACATCAATTGAAATGCTTCGGCAGTTTTCACGTCCTCTGGGGACATCTGTGCCAATTGCTGCACACAGTTAATACATTACAAACCACAGTTAAGAACTGGCGCGGGTGCAATTGTGGAAAGGGACTGCTGTAGGAGTTTAATGCCTCCGGTTTCCAAGAGCCTGTTTTAACAATTCTTTACCGACTCGGCTGGAAAACACCCCCAACTGCATTGCAGGGCAGTCTTAGGATTATGGAAGCATCCTGGCCTCATTTCTTGGTGCAAGGCCCAACACTCCCGCATATCTTTTTGCAAACTGAGGCCTTGTTGGGGGGAAGGGTGTATGTGTGTGTGTGTGTGTGTGTGTAAACCACAACATGAGCATGCCTCTGAGAGCCAAGTTTCACCTCCAGAGATCTCTGTACCCAGATGCAAACATCTCAATGCAAACCAGAGGTGGTATTCAGCTGGTTCTGACCAGTTCTGGAGAACCGGTAGCGGAGATTTTGAGTAGTTTGGAGAACCGGCAAATATCACCTCTGACGGGCCCTGCCTGCATCTATTTTTTGCCTACCATTGAGTCCCAGGTGATTGGCTAGGTCTTCTTTGGTTGCCCTGCACAGGAGAATGGAGCTGGGAAGCAGGTTAGTGGGGTGGGGAGGGAAGGGGGATTTTGCAGTATCCTTCCCCTGCCACGCTCACCAAGCCATGCCACACCCATGAAGCCACGCCACACCCACCAAGCCACACCCACAGAACCAGTACTAAAAATTTTTGAATCCCACCACTGATGCAAACTGATGCAAAGAATTTATACATGAGCCAGCAGTTTGCAGCAGCAGCCAAAAAAAAAAAAAACCCCTAAAAAAAACCCCATAAACGGAATCAGAGAATCAAAATTACACGAAGTATTTAGTAGCACTTTACAAAACCTTCATAAGACCACACCTGGGACACTGCATCCAGTTTTGGTCACCACATTACAAACAAGAATTTGAGACTTTGGGAAAAGTGCGGAGAAGAGCAATTAGGATGCTTTAAAGTCCTGGAGACTAAAACATACGAAGAATGGTTTCGGGAATTGGGTATGGCTCTAGTCTAGGACGAGGAGGTGACCTTAGATAGCAGTCTTCCAGTATTTGAGGGGCTGCCACTCCCCTTATTTTCCAAAACACCAGAAGGCAAGACAAGAAACAATGAATGGAAACCAATTGAGGAGAAACGTCTTAACCGTGAGAACAAATAACCAGTGGAACAGCCTGCCTTCAGAAGTTGTAGGTGGAGCTTTTAAAGAAAAGACTGGACAGCCACTTGTCTCAAATTGTATACTGTCTCCTGCTTGAGAAGGGGGCTGGACTAGAAGACCTCCAAGGTCCCTTGCAGCTCTATTCCGATTGATTGATCTGGGATGGGGAGGGGAGAGTCCAACTGTAAGAACAACCAGCCTCTGTCCAGGCAGATGTTGAATCTCTATTCCTTCCTTGGTGGAGCAAAGAAACCGAGGGAGGAGGATGGGCCCCTTGGGAAAGAAACCCGGTAAAAACACAACTCAGCCGCTTCCTAACCCCAAATAAATACACAAAGGCACAAATCAGAAAATACACAAATCAGAAAGTCTGGGAAGCGAAACACACACTTCCCCTTTCTCAGGCCCTCTTTTTTTTCGCTTCCACAGCTGGAAAAGGGAGCACCGGCCCAGGATAGGCACGTTCTCAGAGGCTACTGTCTGGGGCGGGAGTGGGATGCAAATATTTTCACTACCAGTTCTATGGGCCTGGCTAGGTGGGCGTGGCCATAGGACTGGGTGGGCGTGGCTTCTCTCTTTTTTTGTGTGTGTGCAGCACCTACCCATCCGCCTACCCCGCGCTCCATTTTTTAGCCTCCTGGGCGAAGCAGTCAGACAGTGAGGGGGATTCCGGCACAGTTGATCGTCGGAACAGCTGATCATCGGGACGAAGAAAAAAGAAATAGTGGTTCAGCCGAACTGGGATAGATTATTTTTTTTTACTATGTGTTCGGCCGAACAGTAGCATTTTTTTTTACTATCGGTTCGCACAAACCGGGCCGAACCGGTAGAATACTATCACTGGTCCAGGACGCAGGTTTTTTTTTCTCCTGGACTCAGCCCAAGAGAAAGGCACACAGACCAAGACGGAAGGCAGGCAGACAGGAACTCATCCCATTACTTGACTAAGTAGGAAGAAACAGGCCACGGCGGAGGGGGAAAAAAAGATGTTATCGGGGACTCATAGGCATGTTAAGAAGGGTGCCTGTGCATGACGTGGGGGAATGTGTGGGCGTAAATTACGGGGAAGAGCTCGTGGAAAAAGGCTTCCCTGTTTTATTATTTTTTTTTTTTTCAGGCCTGCAAACACCCCAGAGCGGTTTTGAAAAGCTTTTTTAGGCGGGCTTTTTTAAAAAAGAAATAAACTCAGCTGAGCGGAAGCGGCTCCCAAAGGCTGGGAGATTGGACGATGCAAAAGCTGCTTATGTATAAACCTCCAAGAGGGAAGTCAATAATTAAAACAATGCAATAGAGCTCGAAGTTGATATTGGGCTGAAATCCAAAGAGAGCAGGCAGCCGACCTCTCAGAAATGGGATGCTCTCTTTTTCCTGAGAGATAAACTTTTTAATTAAAAAATAATTATTCTCCTCGTTTAGAAACATCATGGAAAAACCAGCCCTGTCAGGGAGACCTCGAGGTAAAAAGGCTGAGATCCTGCACCACCTCGTTGATTTTTTTGAACCACCCCCACAAAATGTACTAACAGCGGCATTAAGGCGGAAATTGGGTTGGGTGGCTTGCAGCTGAGTGCGTGGTGGGAAAGTCCGTGAATTATACAAATGGGGCCACACATGTCGAGCCACAGAGCAAGTTGTGTGTGCAGGCAGGGACCCAGAAGCTGTTTTTCTTGACCTGGGACTTACACACTGGGAGAACCCAGGCCACATGTCAAGGTAAGATCCTTGGTAAGATGGAAAGAGATTGTGATGACCCAATGGGGTGTGGCACAAAGGCCACACAGTCAAATAAGCAATAAGAGTCCCTTTATTATCTCCAACTTTGCCCCCAATGTCCAGGTTACCTTCTGGCTGGAGAAAAACTCTCCCAGGAACAGCCTTTAACTGTAGAAAATTCATTCCAAAACAAGGGACATGCAAACTGTAACTTAAAATCCAAACAAAACAAACTGAAGTAATTAGCTTGACAGGGCAGGAAGAAGGAATTTCAGACTTGAAAGCAGAAGTTACAACTGGTTCGGCGACCCACGCCAAATCCTTGCTACCAGGTTCTGTTGAACTGGTGCAAACCGGCTGAAGACCCACCACTGGCATAGTTGGTTTACTGAGAGTAAACCAATTTAACTCCTGAAGAGAGATTAATAACGCAGGGGATCACAAAGTTGTGGTGTTGATCCCAGAGCAGCGCAAAAGCTATCTGGAGATGCTCTGATTTTCTGTCATAAACATCATTTGTGAGTCAGAAAAATAGTAGAAGGCACCCTTTATGGAAGCAAGAGCGTGTGCTAAACCCATTTACAGCAGCTTTCGGACAAATACTGAACACCCATTGTTGAAAAAAAAAAAAAAAGTAAAAATATTTTGCCTATATTCTCATGACACACTGACTACAAATCAGCCAATCATCATTCATTTGACACGAATCCTGCCTGTATGTTAACTGATGCTTCAGTGTGTCATGCAACACTCGTGGATTAAGGCTGCAGTAAACCAGAGGACGGTGAGATGGCAGCAAAGGGGTACAGCACGTTCTCTTTACTGCCATCTAATGGTTCCTTGGCATTCTGCAGCCCCAGGTAAACAGCCACCGGTGAAATTGCTTGAGCTGGGCACTGCTTCTTGTTAAAGCAGTAAACCTCATTATTTGATTACGGTGTTGCTATTTTAAATTAATTACCCAGAGTTTTTAACCAGGCACATTTCATTACATTTTTACTGATTGGTTTCTGCAGGTTACCAGAAAGGGCAAATGAAAAGGAGAAATAGCTAGAGGGCTCCCTTTTGCTAGCTCAGCAATCAAAAGTAATGAAAAGAAGAAGAGCTGCGGAAAAAGCTCAAAAGAAATTCTATCTTTATAGAATAGATTTCCCTGTTCACTCCGTCCTGTTCAATCTGAACAAGGATTGGGTTCACTCAACCAACACAGGCTTTGTAGCTTAGCATGTTATCTCAATGTAGCCACCATAGCGTACAAACCATGGTTTAGCGGGTTGGGTAGATACAGCCATTTAACCAATCCCTCCTGGTTTAACATGACTTAACGGCAAATGACAAATCCTGAGCTGCAGTGCACAGGACTCAATCTCCCAACACAATTTTTTTTTGGTCTTTTTATGACCCTGTGATCCCTTGCATCGGGGGAGAGGGAGTCGGGGCAACTGAATGGAGCTGAGCGTTTACTGGCCGGATGCCCTTCCTGTCGCTAATGCGGAGTTCATAGCAAATATTATCTCTGTGTGTCCAACACAACACCAGTGATAAATAATTAGCATTTTGTAATAAACCACAACAGGGGAATTCAAAAACAGTCAAGATGATGGTTGAGAAAACTCAACTGAAGCTCTGTACACATCGAAAATAGACAGCTTCAAATACACCATTGTGGCTGGCACATTGTCTTTTTTGATCTTGCAATGGCTATAACAGAACTCTCTCTCTCTCTCTCTCTCTCTCTCTCTGTGTGTGTGTGTGTGTGTGTGTTGAGTTACATAAGCAAGTAACTCAACCTCCCTCCTTCCCTCCTCTTTCTCTAGTAGCCCAGATTATGTTGGTTTTAAAGAAGCAGATAGCACATCTTCTGCACCAATCTGGAGCCAACTCAAGAAATGTATAGTGCAATTATAATTAATTAGGCATCTAAACCTATTGGGAAAAGATGAAGGATTGCATCTAACCTACAACCTAGCCTGCAAAAATCAATGTTGGAATGCTGTTCATTTTATTCCTGGTTTTTGTAGAATAGAGAGGAAAATGCTAATAAATATGCATCTCCCCCCCCCCCCCCGCCTTTTTGTTCTAATCCTATATGTTTCCCACTTGCCTTCCAACCAAGAATCTCTGTGCAATTAAAAGAGCTCTAATTAAGCATGAAAGAAAGTATAACACCAAGGCGTTAAAATAATGAGTTGGGTAGTTGGGCTGAGGTGGGAGGAGAGAAAGAGAGAATTCAGGGTGTTGGAAGCACTCTGAAGAGAGTTATATTCAAATTCATAAGTGCACATGAAGGCAGTATTTGCAAGACATCTTTACCCATGGTTAACTTAATCATAGTTACTCAATTACCCGTGGGTTTCCCCCCCCCCCCAGTTTACACAGCCCAGTGAAGCATGAACCAACCACAGAGTTCGGACTTGCACAACATGAATCTGTGTAGCCACACAGATTCTCAACTTTTTTGTGGTCGGAGCTATGCAGAACGAGAAAAGAATAACCAGATGTATTTTATATTGCTCAGGAATTCAGTTAAGCATCCCGACCACCTGAACTTCTTAAAGGGACTCCAGTGGGCCGACAGGGTAGCTACCTTCTTGGCAGACCATTTTTTTAGGGGTATCTTGTATCTGTGCAGGCTGCAAAACTCCAGATGGCCACTAGCCAGCAGCAAAGGTTGGAGTTTTTGGTCACATGGCAGCCACCTAGTGGCCAGTGAGAGTTTTGCAGCCCATTTCTGCAGCTGGACCTATCATTGTCTAGCAACATTTGTAGAAGTCCATAATACCAGGTTGTAAAAAGCAACAACTATTTACTTCTATGAACTCTTGATGGGACCAAGGAACGGTTTGGTTGGCAGCTCTACAAGAAAGTATCAGAAGAATGATTTGGGGTTCCAACTCGAGCCCCAATCCTTGCGCAATGCTAAATAAAAATGAAACCCAGTGTGATGACCCAGGGTGGGATACAAAATAAACACAGTCACAAAAAAACAGGTGAAGCCCCTTTTATTCCTTCACATTGCTTCCAAGATCCAAATATCCTTGATTGGAGACAAAAAACTCCCCCACAAGCAGTTACAAAAAGGAGGAAATGCCATTTAAATTATAGAGTAAAAAACAAACACAAACCAGGCAAGATAAGGGCTTGAAGACGTCCACAGATATCAGAACACACACTGGGAAGGGCGTCAAACTCAGAGAGGAACAATAAACTAGAGATATTTCCAGGCTTTGTTTCCAGCACTCGCCCATACGCATATCCATCCTCTTATCCAGTTGTCACAGCTGCAGCCCATGAGAGGATCAAGGCTCCCTCCTCCCCAGTAGTCCACGTCTCTCCCTTATCCTCTCCTCCCTGCGTGCCCTAGGATGGAGAGGGGATGGGCCTGGGTCCTCCTCTGACTGCCCAGCCGACCTCTGCCCTTCCCCAGACTCCTCCACAACCTCCGGAGCCCCACCTCCACTCCCTGTCAGCTGTTCCTCCTCTCCCTCAGAGTCAGTCTCTACCAGGGGCAGGACACCCAGACAGCTGCAAGGAAAGGAGAAATATTCATTCCTAAAAACAAAAAAGGGTTGCCTTGGGGGCAGCTGCAGAGAAATGGGGTACAGCGAGATTGTTTTATAGGGGAGCTGGTCTTTCTTTCTCTCCCCCAAACTCCAGCAGAAATGAATCTTTGTGAGACTTGTCGCGCTGGCGCAGCCTCTTGGAGCAGAGGAGGCCTTGCAGGGTCCCAAAGACTCATTTCTGGCGGAGTTTGGGGGAGAGAAAGAAAGACTTTTGCTGCTTTCCTTGCATGCAGCCAAAAGAAGCAGAAGCGGAAAGAAGCAGCCCGGTGGCCAGGCCAGGCCCTTGGGGCGAGTGGGGCAAGTTCCCCCACTCTGCCCTTTCCCCCCTCCCCTCACTACCTTGTGTTGTTCGCAATGCAAGCAACGCAAGCCTTGTGTTCCCGCAGGCCATGTGGGCGGCACAGCCTTGTGTTCCTGCGCAGCCTGGATTAATTGCTTGGGGGAGGGTGTTGACATTTTTCTGCGGACCACCAAAATTTTCTCACGGACCACCAGTGGTTCCTGGCCCACTGGTTGGTAACCACTGATCTAGGACAGGAGTCGGCAACCTTAAGCACTCAAAGAGCCACAAAGATCCTAACAGGACGCCCCCCCGCCATTCAATTCTGGAGCTAACCAGAAGTCCGGTTCCCCCACCATAGAGTCTCTTCCTAGCACGGCGTCCTTTTTCCCCCCTACCTGTCCTAACCAAAAGCCCTATCAATTGTGGAGCTGACCGGTGACAGGGAGCCGAAGCAGAGAGATGAAAGAGCCACATGCGGCTCTAGAGCTGCAGGTTGCTGACCCCTGATCTAGGATGCTCTCATGCCCATAAGCCACAAATTTACAACTTTTGAAGGCAAGGAGCACAGGTTGGGTTTTGAAAGATGGGCCCATGGGGAAGGGGTGGGTAGGGAAGGAGGAGGGGCGTATTATCAAAAGAAGACGGAGCCACGCAATTGGCAGAACCAAGACAACAATCATATTTTTGAACAGTTCTAGTGAACAATATAACGAGGTTGCTCCCCAATAATTTGTCCTTCCGTCACATGAAAAATTGAGATTCAGTGGTAACGTGTGGAGGGATGCTGGGAGACGCACCTAAAATTTGGAATCACGTGTGGCTCAGAGGTCAGATACTGTAGTAGATATCCATTGTGAATAACAATAAATGGTTCCTGCTAAGGGGGAGTCAAAAAATTTAAGACAGGTGTGTTGATTAGTTTAAGGACAGGAGGAAAATGGAGTGAGGTTTGGGTTCCTCTCCAGCCACCAGCCTGCTTTTCGGGGAAAAGAAATTGCAAGGAAAACATCACCAAGTATTCACTTTTCCCGCATCAAAATGGTACCCTGGGGGAATTTTTACTGCAGAATTTAATAAGACGTGGACATACAAAGCACTCTTGTCAAGATTGCTTGAGCAGAGGGCTGGACTAGAAGACCTCTAATGTCCTTTCCAGCTCTATTCTATTCTATGATAAGATCCTAGTTGTTTGCATAACTGCTGCATCTTATATTTCAACTCCATCATACAATTTCTTTCTTTAACAAAAAACAACAACTGTCAAATAAAATACGTTTGCCAAAGATTTATTTGTATTTTTTTGGGGGGGGGTGTGTGTGTGTCCTGATTGAGGCTAACATGCAACTTGTGATCACAAACAAATAATAATAATTTAGTACCCTCACCAGGGTGTGTTCCAACTGCAATGATAAATAATTAAAAACTAAACAACATAAAATCGCAAGCAAAGGAATTGCATGCATGCATAATTTATTTACTTACAGAGTTTTGCATGGCTACCCAACTCAACCAATTACGATTCTGGGTGGTATACTATCAATCAACTGCAGAACAGCTATGAACTGGATGGCTCAGGAATTCTGGGAATTGAAGTCCATAGGTCGCAAAAGGGGGCATAGTTGCCACACCTGGTTAAGAATGACCCCACCTTAAATACTATGCAACAAGAATGCCAACTCCTGTATATCAATCAACTGGCCTCAATAACCTGAAGAACAAAACCTATTATGCTGCAGCTGCCAAAAAAGCCAATGCAATCCTAGGCTGCATTAACAGAGAGAGAGAATCAAGATCATGTGAAGTGTTAGTACCACTTTATAAGGCTTTGGGTAAGGCCACACCTGGAAAACTGCATCTAGTTTTGGTCGCCACGATATAACAAAGATATCTATCTATTTATATATCATCCATCTATCATCTCTCTCTCTCTCTCTCTCTATCTTCCATCTATTTATTATTATCTATCTGTCTGTCTATCTATTTATATATCATCCATATATTTATTATCTATCTATCTATCTATCTATCTATCTATCTATCTATCTATCTATCTATCTATCTATCTATCTATCTATCTATCTATCATTGTCTGTCTTTCTATCTATATATCATCCATCTATTTATTATCTATTTACCTATCATCTATCAATCATCTATCATCTGTCTGTCAGTCAGTCAGTCAGTCAGTCAGTCAGTCTGTCTGTCTGTCTATCTATCTATCTATCTATCTATCTATCTATCTATCTATCTATCTATCTATCTATCATCATCCATCTATTTATTATCTATCTATCATCTATCTGTCTGTCTGTCTATCTCTCTCTCTATATCTATCTATCTATCTATCTATCTATCTATCTATCTATCTATCTATCTATCTATCTATCTATCTTCCATCTATTTATTATCTATCTGTCTGTCTGTCTATCTATCTATTTATATATCATCCATATATTTATTATCTATCTATCTATCTATCTATCATTGTCTGTCTGTCTGTCTATCTATATATCATCCATCTATTTATTATCTATTTACCTATCATCTATCAATCATCTATCATCTGTCTGTCTGTCTATATCTATCTATCTATCTATCTATCTATCTATCTATCTATCTATCTATCTATCTATCTATCATCTATTATCTATCTGTCTGTCTGTCTGTCTGTCTGTCTGTCTGTCTGTCTGTCTATCAGCAGGATCAGGGCCAAGTACGTCGGGAGAGAAAGAGATCTTTCCAGATCTTTTCAGTGCAATGAAAATAATTCTATAGCGATCAAGCCTTGTCCCTATGCAGCAGCGGTTTACTCCTAACATTCACCGTTGCTGAATGTACCTGCATTCTCAACATCCATTCCCAACCATGTTTACCCATCAGTCCGCTTTACTGATCAAATTGGTTTTCAACCTGCTTCACCAGGTGACTTAAAGGTCTAGTGCATGCAATTGAACTATGGGCTTTGCTTGGTTAGCTTTAGCCTTGGGTAATACTTCTATGATTTCCTGTGTTGCATTAAGATAATAAACAGGTGAAGTGCATGGTGGGAAGGCAGCCAAAGCAATAAAAATCAAAGCCACCCACCAGCTTTCCAAATAAAACAGATCTAGGGGAGCAAATTTAATGGTTAACGTCCCACTGTTAAGCAACAATGAACTCTTTAAACTTTACAATGGTGACTCATACTTTACCTTTAGATTACTATAAGAGGTTCTCCGCAACACTGCAATAAAAAACAACAACAAGGAAGCTGGAAGGGGTTTGAAACTCGGTGGCCCAGATGGGAACAGAGGCAAATAAGTGTATTACCTGAACAAGAACCCCACAGCCACCGATCTGGTCGCTAACAGGTTTCCAACTGGCAAACCAATTCAGGATGCAAGATTGCTTTGATAACAGAATAAGAATAGGAAGGGATCTTGGAGGTGGTCTAGTCCAACCCCCTGCTCAAGCAGGAGACCCTATACTAATTCTGCAGTCTCCAGTCTCTTCTTAAAAACTTCCAGGGATCAAGCACCTACAGCTTCTGGAGGCAAGCGGCTCCATTGGTTAATTGTTCTAACTTCAGGAAATTTCTCCTTAGTTTTAGGTTGCTTCTCTCCTCGATTAGTTTCCATCCATTGTCTCTCTTTGTAAGTTAATATAAGAATAAGATGCCCTTATTCTATTCTATTCTATTCTATTCTATTCTATTCTATTCTATTCTATTCTATTCTATGCTATGCTATGCTACTCTACTCCATTCCATTCCATTTCCTGTTGCTATCTATTCTGTATGTATATGTATATGTATATGTATATGTATATGTATATGTATATGTATATGTATATACTAGCTCGATACCCGTGCTTCGTTACGAAACTATATGATCAGGCTTAGTTTTTAGGGAGGAAAATAAGGGGGGAAAATTGTGCCTCTGCCTACCAGCATCCATTAGTATTCATCTGGCTAACGTCCTGTCAGCATGTGAGAGAATTGAGGGCTGTTTGGAAACTGAAAGAGTATTTGCTGTGTGAGCAAGGAGACAGCAAGGAGCCTGGGCGTGGCTTAGCTCAACTGTTCTGGACTAAAGCTGCTTGATGCTGCTGTGAAACTGAAACTGGAACTCCTCTGCTTGTGTTTTGCATTTGGAAGAGATTTCTTTTCAGGTGGGGAGGGGGAGTAGAACTCCTTAGCACCAGAGTGTGTTGTTATTGTTATTCTTGTTATTGTTAATAACAATAACAGTAATAACAATAACAATGACAACAATAACAATAACAATAACAATAATAATAATAATAATAATAATAATGATATAGGAAATACTAATGCTCTGGTGGTCATTTTGAAAAATCCTTTCTTAGTGAGCCCCTAGAAGCCAAGAGGAACATATGTGCCAAGTTTGTACGCTTTACGGTTCTGGAGATTTTGTGATGATGCCTGAGTGGTATTTCACTTGTATATATATATGGATGTATGAATTTATCAAATGTCTATACTTTTAACGAAGAAGGGGAAGCTGGGCTATGATTTAATATCCTTGTGGTTTTTGTCTGTGGTTGTCTCGTTCTGCTGTGATCTTACTGATCTTATTATAAATGATCTTAAGTCATTAGAAGGAAGGTGGTGCGGGCGTGATAGTATACATAAATAAACTCTTAACAGTGGCTAGGAAGTCTAAGAAGAAATTAGCTTCCCTCTTTTGTCAGCAACATGACAAATGATGCTTTCCACTAAAATTCACAGAAAAGACAGATGCCATTTCTATCCAGATGATTTATAGCATCTTACACAATCACCAATAGAAACAACACTGTGGCAATACTAAGGTCTGTCTTCCTTATTAATGCATCGGGGTAGTGGTACCCAGTCGATGTTCTAAAATGCTGTAAATCATGAATGTGGAAACATCCAAAGATTTGCAGGACAAGATAGCCGTAGCTCTCTCATCAGAAGGGGGTTCGTGTTGCTCGCAAAATCTCTTTGAAAAAATTATACTTATCCTTTATCCCTAAAAAAAATTCCTTTTTTCCCATTTAATTTCAAAACTTTGTAGCTTTTCTCCACCTTTTCCCTTTCTTTCTTCTCCCAACAAACCTTTCTACCCCCCCTTCTTCTAGCCTCTGCCTTACTGGCTTCCCTTCTCTGTCGTATTCCTCTTCCCTTTTGTTTACCATCCTTATATTGATTTTGCACCTTGTTTTTCCCTTTCTTAAATGTTTTTTTAAATCTTAAGTCCTTTATTTCTCTTCTCTTCCCTCTTCCTTCCCTCTTGGTCGAGTTCTGAGATTTATTAAAGATGGTTTCCTCTCCTTCTTCTTCTTCTGCTGTCTTCATCTGCTGCAATGTTTGTTGATAGTTAATAAGCGCCATTTCTAAAAAAAGGAAGGCTTCTTTCAAACCAGCTTTACCATTTTTTTTTGCTTGCTCATAATCTTTTCTCAGCTCCTCAATAGAAGGAGCCATTATAAATCTTTTCTTTTCTTTTCTCTTACAACAGTCAGAATATTCCAAAGGAAAAATAAGACAATCCCAAAGTTATCAGTCAGTCAAAACCAAGACAGAGTTCCCACTCTCTCCTCCTAGGGTAGTATCAATCAGAGAAAAAGAAAGTCCAAATCTGTTTCTTAAAATCTTATTGCAATATATTTTAGTCTTTCAATCCTTAAGGCATCTCCTCCAACAAAGTCTTAGCATACAAATATTTTTTTTAGTCCTCTCTTTTCCCACTCATCGCTTAAAGCCAGTTTTCACCTAAAAAAAATAGATTTCTTAATATTCACTTTTTATTCCGTAGAAAAAGAGGGTAAGCTATCCTTTCAGCACCATTAAACTGCCGCTTTTTCCTCTTCTCGAAGGTATCATTCAGAAAGTCATACTTTTCAGGAATTTTGTTAAATATGTCTTAGAGTCCTAGGAGCCAAGAAAAACTTTCTCCTTTCAAGCACTTTCTCCACTTCCTCCTGCGCATTCTTACCCGGCTGCCAGCTTCTTTGTGGCGGCCATTACGGACCGCCGCTGCACCGTCCTGGGAAAAGGGGGTTCTGCCGGCCGGGGAGGGGTCTGCAAAACCCCAAACCCTTCTCCGGATCCCCCTACCTTCAGCTGCCCCTGCAGGGTGGCCTAGCTCCGTACCCGTCTGGGTCGGAGCCCCAAAAGCGACTAGCGCGGCAGGGATCGCGCAGCTTCTCAAATCCCTGCCGCTCGCGAAGCCGACAAACCGGAAGTGTCCATAGATCCATAGATTCAGGCACAACTGGATAGAGAACCTTTTACCACTATCTTACTCCAGGCTATTGATGCATTGGTTGACTCACAGTGCAATGCAACTTGTATAATCCGCATCTTAAAAGAAGTTATTAAACAGTTCCGCCATGCTTGTTTTGAAATTCTGGCGAGGACAAATAATAGATTTTCCCTGGACTATATCAACATCATTTGGGCAACCAGGATATATGAGGGACTGCCACAAAGAAGAAGGGTCAAATTATTCTCCAAAGCATTGGAGAGCAGGACAAGAAACAATGGTCGGAAACTAATCAAAGAGAGAAGCAATCTGGAATTAAGGAGAAGCTTCCTAAACAGTGAGGACAATTAACCAGTGGAACAACTTGCCACCAGAAATTGTGGGCACTCCAGCACTGGATGTTTTTCAGAAGAGACTGGACAGTCACTTGTCTGAGATGTTGTAGGTTCTCCTGCTTGAGCAGAGGGCTGGACTAGAAGACCTCCAAGGTCCCTTCCAGATTCTATTCTATTCTATTCTATTCCATTCTATTCTACTGAAAGGTTTCTAAGTCCAAAATGGAAGGAGAAAAGCTGTGGGTTATGGAAGGTGATGTTGCCAATGCATTTCAAAAGCAAAGAATCAAGATGAATAAACAGCATTAAGAATGTATGAATAAGTAAATACATCAATATTTGCTGCTTAGAGTCACTTTTTGAGAAGGAGGGCTATGCAAATTGATTAAACAAACAAGCAAGCAGTAGTTTTTTTTGGAAGGGAACAGAGAAGACGGAAAGGGAAGAGGGAGTTTATTCAGCCAGCAATTTCAGTTCCACTGGCAGAGAGAGTCAATGTGGCATTTAATGCGACATTTCGAAGCGGAAAAAATAGGGTAGAAAAAGTCTTCAATAAATTCCTGGATTTGGAGCGAGTCTCGTTTGCATCATTCGTTAACGAGCGCAAATGAAATGGGAACCAACTTTGGAAAACATGAACGTACCAAAGACAGAGTTTGCCTGTCACTGCTAATGTTAATGCTAATAATAATAATAATAATAATAATTGTACATCGTACATCTTAAAAAGGTACTTGGTTGATACCTAGGACACTGGCAGCTACCCGTATCAACCATTAGCACCAATCACTGGTATTTGGGATGCATTTTTGAATTATTCAGTTGACTGAGTTTCATGTTTAATGAATAAAAGAGATAACAATAACAACACTAATAATAATACTACAAAAGGGAGAGTGGGGGAAAAAAGCCAGGAGCTTTTGACTAATGTAAAATGAATGAAATGCACAATGCAATGGACATTTTCACTTAGATTTCAAACACTTAATCGCCTTCGGGCATTTACGAAGGGTAGAATATGAAATGAAATAAGCAAGTGGCCAAAGGTTGAGGTAAACTGAGGTTTAGAAATGTTTGGTCCTTGCACTGTTTGATTCCTGAGGGAATTCCTCAGTGAGAAAACGGGCGACCGGCAAACTGTCTTCTCGGCTTCTCTTCTGGAGCAGTCAAACAAATTCTTACAGGTAGTCCTCAAGACTTTCTGGTTTTGCTTTGAAGACGTTTCGCTTCCCATCCAAGAAGCTTCTTCAGCTCTGACTGGTTGGTGGGGAAGGGAAGGATTTCTACTCCTTGCAGACAGCTGGTCATTTGCATCCTTTTCGAGGGCCGTTGAGGCCACTGGGAGGGTCATCTGTGCCCTCAAGGGTCACAAATTGGTGAGGCTGGGTTTCCCCAGATGTGCCAATGTGACTTCTTTAATAAACCCTTACTTGGATGAACTTTCTGAGTGCTGAATGAAATGGGGAGTTTCACTGGAACGCTGACATACAACAGATCCACCCACTGGAAGAAAGTTAGATGCAGAAGGCACTCATGTATCTGGACTCTATCCTGGAACAAACCAAAGAGGAACAAGGAAGGAGGAAGAGAGATGCTGAGCGAGGTTGTCTGGACATCCCCAACTGCAGCTCAGCCTTTCAGCTTAATTAAGGATTTGAGGTGCCTTGCCATATTTTTTGTTTTGTTTTTCTCCACCCACTGCTGTAAATAATGGAGCCTTGAGGCTCTTTTAATTACCAGTAATAAGGAGTGTGCCTTCCACACATGTGGATGCAAGACTCAAAAGGCGACAGAGCCCTAGTAGAATTACTAGGTCTTCTCGGAAAGGCTGCCTTGAGCATCAAGAGTGACTGGAGGAAAAGGAAAACCATCCGGTTAGACAAAACATAATTAGGAAAAAAGAGAATGTTCTGATAAAAATATGCCTATGTCAACAGAGGAAAGCCCTGTTCCTCTGGAAGTAGCAGCTGGGCCCCAGTTTTGATGAAGAGCAGAGAGGCAGGAGGGTTACTCCCTTCATTAATTCCAAACAAGGACAATCGGACCATCCGTGGTGCCGCTCAGATTGTCTCCGCACCAGGCAATTGGCCAATGCAGGGTGGTTGGGCAGGAGTGGGTGGATTTCAGCGATGTTGGCTAAGGCAGCCTAATCCTACGAAGATTAGTTTATGTCACAGAGAAGACTCCGATTAACAGATCTGATGAGCTCAGTGGCATAAGAAGTTATTGAGAGAAGCTTAAAAATAATTGGTCACTGTTAATTTTTTTATTCCTAGGAAGCTATCCGAACAGAAGGCAACGGGAATGCCAACACACGAGAACTCCTACATGATAAATCCTTACAAGGAATTAAAAGAGAATAAATTGGGGGAGTGTATAAGGCAAAGGGGTGGCAAAACTTGAATTGACAATGAAAGGGGAACAACTTTTGGATTATTAGAATTAGGATGGAACCTATTGAACAATGAATGGAATAATAGTATGCGATAAAATTGCAAATGTGGCAGATAAAAGTAAAGTAATGAATATAGAAATGAAATAAGAATCTTAGATAATATTGTAAAACAAGATATGATAATATTTTTTAAAAAATGAAATAAGTTATGATATGAATTGGAATTGGATAAAATAAGTGTAATGAATATAAGAATATTTGAGAATATTCAAAGCAGAATGGAATAAGTAATAATACGATATGAAATTGAATACGAAAGATGAATATGTAACTATGGTCATGTTTGTATTGAAATGTAAAAACCTGGAACCACATTGTTCACCAAAAGAGATGTTTTATTTTAAATATAAAAATAAAAAAAATTATTGGAAAAAAAAAGAACTCCTGGCAAGAGCACATTTCCCATCCTGTATGTCCACAGGAGAAGCAGAGGGCACCCATCTTCATGTGGCAAATACTCTTTAATCTATGCTGATTTGGGAAAATGGAATATGTGCATTAGTTTTAGCCTCTCCCAGGCCTCCAAGATGGCCTCTACTACTCAGTGATGTGAGGAAGTGGAAGACAAGGAGTAACGCAGGGGCTGGAACAGAGAATGTAAGACACTGGGGGTCTAAGCCACCACAGGACATCTCCAATTTTTGTTAAGGAAAATAATGTCGAAGAAACAGTGGTGAATAACATTTATTGCGTCGAGTTATGGAATTGTCCTGTGGCAAGTTGTCCCCACGGTGAGTTAGCTGCAGCGAGTTGTCCCGCAGTGAATTGGCCATGGCAAGATGGCCGCAGCAGATTGGCTGTGACAAAATGGCTGCCGCAAGATGACCATGGTGTGAGGTTGCCATGGCAAGATGGCCACACCAGGTTAGCTGTAGAGAGATGACCGCAGCAAGATGACCGCGACCAGGTGTCCCACTCTGAAACCCTGGTTAGCAGTGATTTCTCCTGAGGGACAGCGCGGGTTGACTTTTGCATCAACAAAATCGGTGGTTTCGTCGATTTTGCATGAATATGCGAAGAGCGTCTGGTAAGCCTGAATGAACATGGCGAGCCTTAAGCAAGGCTGTACAAATTGCGCATGGAGAAAGTTCCAATTCTCTGTCTTAGCCGTCTAATTTATTGAAGTTTAATGACTTGCCATCTTCTGGTTTTGCTAACCACTAAACGGGAAGGAACACAGACGTTTCTCCCCCATGGCCCCCGGGAACCTGTCTCAGTTTCCACTTAGTTTTTTTTCCACTTTCCAGTCTTCTGAGGATTATCTTCGCAGCTGTAACAGCTAAAATGGTTAAAAAATTGCTCATTTTCCATTCCAAAGTGGAGATATGTAGATAATTACATTTTCTATTCAGTGTTGTATTTATTGCCTCTACTAAATCCACATTTTGAGTTGGTTGCTACATGTAATAATGTTGTGTCAGCCAATGTACAAGAGATCCAGGGCAGCTTAAATATTTTTTTAAAAAATTGGGGTGATATTCTTGGGGTGGTCCAAATGAGTCAAGATGGCGGCCACAACCAGGCCCTCAAAGCCACCATTTTGATTTTTCTGACCCTCCACCCCTTTCTGAGGAAAACACCCTCCTTTTCCTGTTCCTCTCCGAACACTCCCGTTTTCACCGCTGTATATGAATTGCAGGGCTGTCAATGCGCTTGACCTGATTTATGTCTTGCCTTTTATCGCTTTCTTTCCTTTCGGGAACTCACACTGAGAGATTTTGGGGTTGGAAACACAGAACGCAGTGTGGTGATCAAACGGGGGCGAAGCCGTTGCGGGGTTGGCTCTGTTCCCAATCCCCCTGGCACCTAACACTCAACATCACATCTTGCAAGATCCTGCAACCTTCAAGTGGAACAACTTTGACAGTCCTTCTGTGGGATCTCCATGGCCCATCCTCCCCATCTTGAGGCCTACTCTTTTGGGAAGCCTCTGACCCCTTCCAAGGGCCTTGGCCCATCAACCTGAAGGAGATAGGGAGACATCGGACAGCTAACAGCCCTTCAGAGCCTTTCCTTTGTCTTCAGGGGCATTGTTAGCAACTGCCATCCATCAACGCATTGATTATTCAGAAGGACTGGAAGAACTTTTCCTGTGGGGACAGAAGCAGCGGGTGGCCAGCCCTAATGAGGAGGTCCTACTCAGAAGAATCAGTTAACTGTCAACTTCATCCAGGCATCTTATCTGAAGAGACGCCTGCTCCACATCTTCAGCGTACATCTCATTTTCAATGACCTTTTGGCAAGCTGCAATAAATCGGCTTTCTCGGTGGCTGAAATATGCTGATTTCCTCCCCCCCCCCATCATTGGGGCTCTTGAGATGCTGCTTTAGGGAAAATTCTCAACTCTCTACTTTCTAATATTGTGGAAAATGCTCCTCTGCCATTATTCAGAAGTCTTCTTCTGGCCTTTATGTTCCAACGGCAGATAAAACGGTAGAACCATCTTCTAGGAGAAGGGAAACTCTAACCTCCACTGCCTTGTGGCTCTATCTATTCTTGGAAAAGGCTTCAGGAGTCAACCTCGAGGCAAAATCCGGAGCCGGAGTCCCGGAAGCAGTATCGTGACTGTGTACAACCACGTTCTGGTAAGGCCTGCGACGCAGCTGGAACTCATCGTATCGGCTCTGCCATTCCATCAGACTATTTCAGTCACGTGGAGGGGGATCTGCTGCTTGGGTAACAGTTTAATATCCTCCATATTAAATTATCCATGCCTCGTGCTCTGGGGAGGACACGCCGTCTTTGTTTACAGCATGGAAACAACACGGGAAGTGGCAGTTACCGGTTTCATAGAACGATACCATCGTCTCTTGAGAGTGAAGGATGCCAATTCAATTCAATTCAATTCAATCCTTCTGTTCTGTTTTCTCCAAAGCTAGTATGCATCCATGGGTGCGATCCTACCGGCATAACAACTGGTTTGGTAAGCATGTGTGTGTGCACAGTACTTGTAAATCAACTTCTCCTGCAAGCAATAACCTTCTCCTCCTGATGCGCAGCACTCAGCCCTGCAAAGCAACTAAGGGAATAAAGGACAGCCTAGATCCCAGGTGGGCGGGTGGGCCCAACCAAAGCAAAGATCTTCAGAGCGAACCGGTTTGGTGTCAACTGGTCTTCAGGGCTACCGGTTCTATAGAACCGGGCTGAACCAGTAGAATCCCACCCTTGTACACATCCTACTTTGCTTGGGCGATGTGTTTCTAAACCTCTCTTCTTATATGGGAAAGAACGAGGATGGAAATGGTGGAGTTTCACAGCTATCCAGGGGTCTGGAACGTTCCCCAAGGCAGCCTCTACACCCGAGCGGAAAATAACCCAGGGAAAATGATCTTCTTTGATTTCTTTCCCTAGACTAAAGGGAATGGTGGGAAGCCAAGGAGGCTGCAGATCTCTGGGATAGGGTACAACCCTGAAGGACCCAACTTCCATCCGCCTCCCTTGGCTGTTTTGCAGTAAGTTAGTGTATAAATGCCATGTTCCATCCGTGGGAATGTGGAAAAACCTGCATATTTAAACACAATTTTTAGAGAACGCTCTCTTGCATCACATCGAATAAAAAAAATGTGTGGGATTAAAAAGAGAGAGAGATGCAATGGCTGTGGCATTTGCTCAGTCAAACTAGCTCAAAGTGCCCTGGAGGAAACAATGGGCCTCTCGCCTACTTTCTACTTGCTTCCCCAGGAGGCAGTCAAGAGAGGCAAGATGGCGGCGGTGACAATGGGATTAAAGCTCACCTCCGTGTGGTGGAGCTTGGATTGTGATGACAATACAGTTGTCCTCTTTCTCTTGATGCCTTGCAGACGCTGCTGCTCCAGCTGGCACCTCTCTTATTCCCACAGACTGGCCTAGATAGAGGCAGAGTGCCATGATCAATCAATCTGAATAGAGCTGAAAGGGGCCTTGGAGATCATCAAATCCAGCCCCCTGTTCAAACAGAAGACCCTATACCAGGGGTCTGCAACCTACGGCTCTGGAGCCACATGCAGCTCTTTCCGTCCTCTGCTGCGGCTCCCTGTCAGCTGATCCCGTCACTGGCTGACCTTGCCCCTCCCCTCCCTATCATTCCTCGCCTGGCCTGAGAGGGTAAGGGTGATGGAGAAGGATGGAGACTCACTCCATATTCCAGAGGAGGAGGTGACTGGGTGGGAGTGAGTGATGTTGAGTTGGCCATGCCCACCCAGTCACACTGGTTGTTAAATTATTGGTTCCCGGTGTTTTCTGTTCTGTGGGAAATGGGTCCAAATGGCTCTTTGAGTGTTTAAGGTTGCAGACCCCTGCCCTATACCAGGGCTCTCCAACCTTGGCAACTTTCAGACTTGTGGACTTCAACTCCCAAAATCCCTCAGTCAGCCATGAATGATAGAGTTGAAAGAGACCAGAAGGGTCATCTAAACCAGGGGATCTCCAACCTTGACAACTTTAAGACTTGTGGACTTCAACTCCCAGAATTCCTCAGTCAGCCATGAATGATAGAGCTGAAAGAGACCAGAAGGGTCATCTAAACCAGGGGATCTCCAACTTTGACAACTTTAAGACTTGTGGACTTCAACTCCCAGAATTCCTCAGTCAGCCATGAATGATAGAGTTGGAAGACACCTTCAGAAGGGTCATCTAAACCAGGGCCCTCCAACCTTGGCAACTTTAAGACTTGTGGACTTCAACTCCCAGTTGAAGTCCACAAGTCTTAAAATTGCCAAGGTTGGAGACCCCTGGCCTATACCATTGACGTACCGGCACACTGTACAGTATGGAGAGGCCACAACTGCCTTGTGGAGACATGGGACCCCCAGAGTCAAAGTAAGCCACCTGAGAAGGCATGTAGGATAATCTTATTTCTTGAAATCTGGCAACGGCAAACCCGTTTGAGGTGTACTTTCTAAAACCTCGATCGGTGTAATTGCTTTTTGCACAGCCGCTCTGTTGTTTTAAACGGCTATTTGACTTCTTGATTGTTTTGTGCTGCACACATCGCCCTGAGCTCTGCTCAGAGAAGTGATTAATATCGTTTAAACAAACGTGTCGAAGCAGCAGCAAGCCATCCAGTTCCCCTTCGCTCCTCTTCATGGTTCAGAACGGCCTGTGCTTGCTTGCTTGCTTTCTGCCCTTTGCACAATCCGGCCTGCTGGTTGCCCCAAGGACATGAAGAAGCTGGGCTGAAGCATCTGGCCGCAGTCTGTTGCAACGCTTTGCCTGTTGTCTGCAGTAGTGGTGGGTTTCCAAACTTTTCCCTACCGCTTCTACGTGTGTGCGCACTTTGCGCGCATGTGCAGGGCTCAAATATTGACCTTTGTCAAGGCCGGGTAGCTGCCTGAAGTGCTTTTAAGCTCAGCTGAGGTGCGGCAATCCATTCTGCCATGCGAATCAGCTGAGCTAAAAAACAAGGAACGGTAACGGCGGGGGCAGGTGGGCAGGGCCAGCCAGAGGTGGTATTGCCGATTCGCCAAACCAGTTAAAATTTCAGCTATCAAGTATGCCAGAACCGGTCCAAACCGGCTGAATACCATCTCTGGTTTGCAGTCCTATGGGGCCTTTCTTCACAAACCTGCTTAAAAGCATGGCCATTAACAAGTTCCTTCTGCACTGGACGTACAAGAGCCCAGAGGTTTGAGCCAGCTGCATCTTTTCCCGCTGTGCTTAAATTGGGTGGTTAACGACATGATTGGGTATAGAACGCACCCATCAACCGTAGAGCTGGGCAGAAGGAAAGCTGCCCCCAAAAGAGCTGTGTTGGTAGGGAAACCACAAACATTTGGACTCTGGAGATTCTCAGTCCTCCAGGTCATGGTTGTCCCAAAGGTGCTTTCCAAGAAGCAACTGGACTTTTTTTCTTTGAAGACATTTCGATTCTCAGCCAAGAAGCTTCTTCAGCTTCTGGGAGTCGAAGTCCACAAGTCTTAAAAGTTGCCAAGGTTGGAGACCCCTGGTCTAGAAGCTCAAATTCCAGCCTTCGGTGTTCCTATCCCCTGCTCAGCAAACCTTAGATGCCAAAGAGGGACCTTCTGTATCTTTCAGGATCTGGAGGGAGGTTGTTTCCAGAGCAGATCCTGCGTTTACAGTGATGTAAACAGTGACTGGTGTTTCCTCAGAGCTGTCTTGACCTGCCTCCTCTGTACCTATGTAGGTTTTTCCCCACAGGGGATGGTGACACATTATTTATAAGGCTCTGCAAGTGGGTACCCATCACTTTCCCTATCAAATGTGTCATAGAAAAATGAAAGAGTTCTTTGCAAAACTTGGGCTAGGAGGATTGTGGCAGAAGTGCGTTGGAAAAATCTCTGGCATCATCCAGCAAAATTAGTCATAATATTTAAAAAAAAAACCACACACACAAAAAACACCTCAAGTTCAAGCAAAGGGAAAAAACAAAAATTTGAGGCACAAAATTAATTACGAGACCAAATAAATGCCTTGGTACACCTTGAAAATGAACGTCCTTCTATTCTTATTTGTGTCGTTTGCTCTCCCTGGTGTGTCTCTTCCACAGTTCACCTTGAAAGACTCAGAAAACCAACAAATTCTTATTTTTCCTATCAAAATTTGTTTTGGGCTGAAAAAAAAAAAAAAAAGCACACTTCTTAAGTCAATCTATTTCACCAATTATTTCTTCTCGCTGTAGTTGTTCATAGGGAAGTTTGAATAACTGCACATACTAAACGTTTCTTTTTTGCAGTCTGTGGCCTAGGAACCATGCCTTCTTTTAACTATGGTGCAGCAAAAACAACTTCCACCTGTTGCCTTTGGCCATGGAAAGCAAGGATTTTACAAGCTGCAATCCTAATAGATCTGGTGGGCCACGGGTTCTTCTGGATCCTTCTCTTGAGATGGATAGTGAGTGAGCTGCCTCTTAACTGTAACACCAACCGCGGCTTGCAAAGGAAGTGCCTCTTTTCCAGATTAAACCATTTTATTAGCTGCAACCTCCTTGTTATTGCATTCTTAGCTCAGACACAAGCTGTACATAATTTGATTGTGTACTTTTGAGTGATCCGTAGGTGGGAGGGAAACCTATCAGAAAGAAACTGGTCCTAGAAATATTGGAATTTGTATTATTAGGTTAGTTTACTTCATTGCCATTGCACCTCGTACCATGAAATCAAACACCATCTTCAGTGCATATCATGACCATGAAAACAAACACAAACACACATCCTTCACCCTCCACACATTGGACCGAAAACCCCCGACACCGCACCAACCCTGCATTAGAATTCAATAGAGCTATTGCCCTGGGATAGAAGCTGTTTTTCAGCCTATTTGTCCTTGTTTTTATTATCCTGTACCGTCTGCCAGATGGTAGTAGTTGAAAAAAAAAAGGGGGTGCCCAGGATGAAATGGATCTTTGAGAATGTTTTGAACTTTCTTAAGGTAGTGGGAGCTATAAAGCTCTTCCAAAGAGGGGAGAGGGCAACCCATGATCTTTTGGGAAAACTTTCAACTACTGTGTTACATGGGTTATTCTTTTTAGATTCCCAACCCTACCACTGGTTAATTGTCCTCCCTGTTAGGAAGTTTCTCCTTAATTCAAAGTTGCTTCTCTCCTTGATTAGTTTCCATCCATTGTTTCTTGTCCTGCCATCCAGCGCTTTGGAGAATAATTTGACCCCCTCTTCTTTGTGGCAGCCCCTCAAATACTGGAATTCTGCTATCATGTCATGCTTCAAAACAATGTCTGGTTTTTTTTTGGGGGGGGGGCGTTTTAAGAAAGCAAACAGCTAGGTTGGATCATCAAACCGTTGATGCTAAAGGAACCTCATTAGCACCAGTGAAGATCTGTGGGTTTGAAAACCTGGGAATTGCCTCTGAAGGGCTGAGCAAGACTGAACAGCTAAAGAAGGATAAAAATAAACACAGCTCGCAGCAGAGTGGCAGGAAAAAAGAAGATGCAGAAGATAATTCTTTACACCATCCAACCGAAGTGCTGCCCATAAGAAACAGGGAGAAAGGCAATCTCTGGAATCCATGCCTACTAAACCTGAGCTGCAGATATACATACAGTCACTAGGTGGCAGCATAGAAGCAGAAACCCCCCCCCATTCTTTCCTGCCATCTAATGGTCTTCTGAATTATTGCAGCCCAGGTTGTGGATAGAGCTACACACAGCTTACAAAAGTTCATTGGTTATGGTTCAAAGTTACAACGGCCCTGAAAAAAGGGACTTATGACCCTTTTTCACAGCTATGACCTTTGCAGGATCCCCATGGCCATGTGATCAAAATTCAGGCACTTGGCAACTGGTCCTTACTTATGACCGTCGTTGTGTCCCAAGGTCATGGGATCCCTTTTTGCATGACCTTGTGACAAGCAAAGTCGATGGGGAAGCCGGATCCACTAAATAACCGGGTTAGTAACTTATCAACTGCGATGCGTCAACTCATAAAATATTTCTATAGTCTTTTTAGGGTTGCTGACAGAAAGGGATTGGGGAGCAGTGCAGCAGCTTGCAAAACCGAAACTGCATTCCATAAATGTTTTCAAAGATAGTAACTAGGTGACCGAAGTTTCTGCTACGCAAAATTCTAACTGGAGAGCATGATTGATGACTCTTGGCTATGGATGTGTCCCATTGGAGAATATGGATTAGGATACACCCAGTGGGTGTGGGGAAACCAGGATCAAGGGTGACAATGAATTATGTGTCTCAGAGTCGGCTACACCCAGGCAGTGCTGGCATGTTAACTCCTAATAAATCCTTTTTAAGTTTTGGAAGTTTGGCTCGAGACTCATGATTTAAATGGGGGTCACTGCCAGAATCCTGACACGGTGATTCACGTAACACCTGAGGCAAGAAAGGTCATAAAATGGGGCAAAGCTCACTTAAGAAGTGCCTCACTTAACAACAGAATTTTGGGGCTCAATTGTGGTTCGTAAATCTAGGTCTAACTGTATTGTGATAGGATTCTGGGTACGTTTAGTCTAACGAACAGGAGACCTAGGGGGTGACATGATGGCAATCTTCCAACATTTGAGGGGCTGTCACAGAGAAGAGAAAGTTAGGACTAAATGACATATAAATATTTTAGAAGACATGCTGTAGAAACCAGAATGCCTCCCACAACTTGGTGGAGAAATATCATGATGGAAACTGATCAAATACACATATCTTGGCAAACTCACTAATCTAACTTTGCATTTTGAATATTCAAAACATACGCATTGTCTCTGGGCTCATTACCACAGCCTCGCAAGCAGCCAAGTCTTCTAATTCTCCTGTTTGGAGAGGAAGAGGGAAGCTAAGGGAACATCACTTCGCCTGAAGCACCTGGCAGGGATGTGGCCAAGAAGAACTTGGAAACAGGTTCTCTTGTAGCTTGCGTTTGGCATTCCTGGAAGGTGGGAATCCTTCACTCATTTTTCAAAAGCTAAATGGAGGCACTGGGAAATTAAGAGTCAGGTTTATCGAGTGGTGGGATTCAACCGGTGTAACAATCGGCTCAGTGCACGCGCATACATCATTTGAAAACCGCCTATTTTCAGCTCTAAAACTTACCTTCTGCTACAGCCGCTGTGAGTAAAACATCTCCCTTCTTCACCAAGGTCCCATGTCCTTCACTGACATCTTTGGGTGGTTCTTCTCTTCTTAGGTTTCCTTCCCACCTGCTAGTACTGAATTCCCTTAAGCTCAGGGACCCCTCCTCCTTTTATGGGGATGTTGGATCTCCATTAGGAGGAATACAGCAGACTTGTCTAATCTGACACTCATCTGTTCTCCTGGATTTCAACTCCCATGACCGCTCACTAGCAAAATATATAGGATCAGGATTAAGATCCCTGTGGCTTTATCCTTCTGGCATCATTTCTTCTGTAACGGAACTTTTGGGCTCAATTGTGGACATAACATACTATAACTTTATACTATATTCTATCTATCTATCATCTATCTATCTATCTATCTATCTATCTATCTATCTATCTATCTATCTATCTATCTATCTATCATACATAATATGCTATAACTATAGTGACTATAACTTTGTTGCTTGTATCTTTATGATTTATTTTTTAATTTAGTTTCCTAGTACGACTTATGTTGGTTGCTTATTTAGTATCCTGTGACAATCACTAAGTGTTGTATCTTATGATTTAGGATGAATGTACTTTTATGATGACTATGATCATGATTTATCACTTATAGCTTTTATGTGCACTGAGAGCTTATGAACTGAAGACAAATTCCTTGTGTGTCCAATCACACTTGGCCAATAAATTCTTCTATTCTATTCTATTCTATTCTATTCTATTCTATTCTATTCTATTCTATTCTGTTCTGTTCTGTTCTGTTCTGTTCTGTTCTGTTCTGTTCTATCCTATTCTATTCTATTCTCTGTCTTCTGTTCTGTTCTGTTCTACTCTACTCTATTCTCAATCCTGTTCTCAATCCAATCAACAACAATAATCCGAGAACTATCTGTAGTCTATTTATATTATAGGAGCCTCTGTGGCATAGTAGTTAGAAGGCAGTACTGCAAGCTACTTCTGCAGCCAGCTGCCTACAATTTGGCAGTTCAAATCCCACCAGGCTCAAGGTTGACTCAGCCTTCCATCCTTCTGAGGTGAGTAAAATGAGGACCCAAAATTATTGAGGGCCATAGGCAGACTCTGTAAACTGCTTAGAGAGGGCTGTAAAGCACTATAAAGCAGTATATAAGTCTAAGGGCTATTGCTATTGCTATATTGTTTTATTTTTCCCTTGCGTCCATTTTCCTGCTTCGGCTGGTGACTAGAAGATGCTGCAAAGAACTGAAATTCCATTCTGGAAATTCCTCTGAAAATTGGTTTCTGCAAGAGCTTTTGGGGCCTTCTGGGCCTGCCAAGGGGTATTCCCCGTGGGCTCTCAGGCATATCTTGTGTGGGAAGTCCTTCTGCCCTTTCCTTTTGTCAAAAGTCAGCACTGAAGCCAAAGGTGTCCATTTACAATCAACCCACCATCTCTGAAATTCAAATACCAATTGTAGGGTAGAACTCTTCTGTAAGTCAAATCCAACAAAGGACTCTTACAATCTTTTTCTCTCTCTCTCTTTCCCTCCCCACATAACACAGACAGTCCCACAACTTCTGCAAGCTTGTGTGTATATACAAGATGAACAGCATCGCACATCTGCTGTTTGTGACCTGCAATATGCGGCTCCCAGTCCACAGCTGTTGACTGGAGACTGAGAAGATCTGTTTCTTCAATTGCTTTCAAGGTATGCCAAGGCTGCTGCAGTGGTTGGCTTAAAATAATGTGTTTCCCAGGGCTGGGAACGCTCTGCCTTCCCAGCTGTTTGTCCTATTCATTCCCGTCCCCCAGCGTTGCATCTCAAGCCAAGTCCCTGATCAACTTGGATCCTGCGCAGACGAGTGCCAAGGAGAAATTCACAGGGGGTGTCAGATGAGAAACGCACAAGCGATGGAGCAGGGCTTCTCAACTTCAGCCACGTTGAGATGTGCGGACTTCAACTCCCAGAATTCCCCAGTGCCACACGTGGCCTTTGGGAATACTGGGAACTGAAGTCAGACTAACAGAATTGGAAGGGACCTTGGAGGTCTTCTAGTCTAACCCCCTGCCTAGGCAGGAAACCCTACACCACTTCAGACAAAATGGTGGTCCAACATCTTTTTAAAAACTTCCAGTTTTTGGAGCTTTTGCAACTTCCAGAGGCAAGTTGTTCCACTGATTAATTGTTCTAACTGTTAGGAAATTCCTCCTTAGTTCTAGGTTGCTTTTCTCCTTGATTAGTTTCCACCCATTGCTTCTTGTCCTGCCCTCTGGTGCTTTGGAGAATAGCTGGACTCCCTCTTCTTTGGGGCAGCCCCTCAGATATTGGAGCACTGCTATCCTGTCTGCTCTATCATGTTATGTCCACCGCTATCATGCCATCCTTGGTCCTTCTTTTCATTAAATAGACATACTCCATTCCTACAACGGCTCTTTGCATGTCCACACATCTTAAAATTGTTGAGGCTGAGAAATACTGCAATATATTGTACGCTATAAATAATCCCAGAGACTTTGTGTATAAAATCTAGTTCTACAATTCCATTCATCAATGGGAGCAAATTCCCACAGCTTTTGTTCATATTTGGCGTCCTTTCTTTTTGTATATGTTTTATTTGCAGTTTTCTTTAACAACCAACATATTTTGTGGGCAGTGTAATGACTGGGTCCATACATTTTTACACAGTGTTAACCCTAATAATAACAACCCAACAGCTGATCATCGGAGCGAACTTCGCTCCCAGCTGGTCTTTGGAGCTACCAGTTCGCCCGAACCAGGCCGAACCGGTAGAATCCCATCCCTGGTCCATATGGAAGACTATTGGAGTGGGATGGGAATGTGAGTCCAAGTTGTGGAGAATTTTAGCTATGCCTGGGCAGAAAAATAGAGAGAGTCCCCTTTCTGCAGATGATTGTATGTAAAGCTACCCTTAGATCCATCTCCCATAAGGCAGCCTGCCTTTCCTTGATGTCACACCTGTTGCTCATCTCCTTCTAAACTCCCTTTCTGCCTTCACTTGCTTGTCTCTTACAAACGCAGCTTGGAACTACCGATACTTTGAGATGAAGTTATGGAATAACTGACACTCAAGGAAAAAGCTTTTGTCAACCGAGTACGGAGGATTTGAACAGCCCCAAACTTCTGCGAAGGCAGAAATCATTCTTGTTCAGAGTGGGGGAAAAGAGAAGAACAAAAGGCTTGTACAAAACTGGGAGGGAATGGGGAATTTATCAACAGCAGCTCTTGGCGCTGTTGAAAGGGGACTTGGCACCTTCAACAGGAATGGTTTTGTCTCTGTGTTAAAAAATGACTGGTATGATAGCAGAAACAAGTGAGATCTTTTTCACCCAGAAGAGCATTTAATGTCATAAATTTAAGGTCATAAATTCCTGGACTGAATACTCTTTTTTTAAAATTTCTGTTGCTCTCTGCTTTGGGAATGGAGGGAGCGAGGAGGAGGAGAAAGAAAAACAAGATGAATTTTTCAAGATAATGTAATGAGCACACAGTAAAAGCTTAATACTACATGAAAATATAGTACATGCCTCGACCAAGATAATGCATGCTTTGCTTCCAGCAAGAAGCTGTGTGCAAACGCCACACTTATATCCTGTTCTCCCAGCTGCAACTAATGAAAGGGATCAGGGCCTTTTCCTCTCCCGTAAGCCACATTGCTCCCTTCTCCGATCCTCCCTGCGTGCCCTAGGATGAAGAGGGGGTAGGCCTGAATCTTCCTCTGAATGCCCAGCCGGACTGTGCCCTTCCCCAGTTTCTTCCACAGCCACGGAGCCACACTCCCACTTCCTGTCAGCTGCTCAACCTCCCCCTCAGAGTCAGACTCCAACAAGAGCATGACAAGTTTAGCCTTCCGTAAGGCCTTAAAGAATCTGGCTTTTCACCCCCAAGGGTTGGGAAATTAGATGACAGCCCGTAAGCGTTGATTTGTGCCATTCCTTGTTTCCCTTTTAATGCTTGACAGTTTGAGTGATTTTTATAGGTTTTAAACTGATTTTATATGCCTGTTATTGTTTTGATTGGGAGTCGTCCAGGCCTGGTTGAAAGGCGGCCAGCTGTTACCAATATTTTAAGCAAACCAATGTGCCTTCCCTGTAGCATCACCTGCCCTCTGGAATGAGGTTCCTCATGAATTCGGATGGTCTCCCCTCTCTCCGCCCGGCCCCTTGGTGAGGGAGAATGAGACCCTCACTTCATTGTGCTTGCCATCTTTTAATCTTTTATGCTTTATTGGTTTTAGGGTAATTTTTTTGTTGTGAACCAGCCACAGTGGTTGAGAGTCAGGTGGCATACAAGCTGTAATAAATTATTATTTAATTATCCGTCCATCCATTCCACCCACACACCCATCTGGCTGCTACTGCTTTTAAATCCAGCGTTTTCCCCCTGGGCGGCTCGAGCGATTCAGAAATAAAAGGTGAAATCCTTTAGTAACGCTATGGAGATGCACATCAAACAGGAGGATGGGGTGGTATACGTTTTTTTTTTTTAAAAAAAGATGGCACTTGCCCCAAATTCTGTCCCTTTTTAAAACAAGCCACACAGAAAGGTGGAGGCAGTTCTGATGCTGATTTGGGTGCTTTTGAGCTCCCATGTAGAGGCTCCTGACTTGAAAATATAACCACAAGCATGGCAACAAACAGACGGCCATCTTTAGTAAGTACTAGCCAATAACCTGGCATTGCCCGGGTATTTATTTATCCTAATCCTGTATTAGACAGGAAAAGCCCTGATTTCGGCGACCCAGAACAAACGTAATTTGTAATGTTGGTTTTTTCCCCCCGTTACCAGAGAGAGCCCTTTTGTGGAGTACTGTGAAGCCATTACCATGGCAACTCCACAGCGGCGTACAGTAGAAGCCATGTTAAGGTGGTACGGTAGAAGCCATTTGAAGGCACAACAAAAGAATACACCATGAGGAGTGTTAGAGGTGTCTTACCCCCACGGTATTTGTTTCCAGAGAGTAAGTAATCCGTGTACCAAGTTGGGTTGAAGTTGCTCGAGGCATTCCAGAGTTATGCTGGAACACACACACACGCACAGGCACACACACACTTATACATAAAAGAAGAAGATTGGTGACTTTCATATTTTATCACTCCTTCTGACGGCTCATCTCCTTGGTTTTGCTCTAGGTGGGAGGGATGGAAAACGTTCCCAGGTATAGAGAATTGGGGAGATGACTTTGAGTGCACAAACTATTACTTGAACAAAAAGGGGTGAAGCATTGCTTAAGTCCCGGGAAGCGAGACAATATCGGAAAGAGACACCAAATCCCCAAGAGACAGCAGATATAAAGCACCATCTGGCTTGGAGGATTCTGTTATTATACAGGTAGTCCTCGACTTAAAATAGTTTGGTTAGTGACCATTCACAGTCACAACGGCATCGTGACCAGTTTTTCCACACTTATGACCGTTGCAGCATCCCCAAGTGAAGAGATTAAAATTCAGACATTTGGCAATTGAACATAGAATAGAATAGAATAGAATAGAATAGAATAGAATAGAATAGAATAGAATAGAATAGAATAGAATAGAATAGAATAGAATACTTTATTGGCCAAGTGTGATTGGACACACAAGGAATTTGTCTTGGTGTAAATACTCTCAGTGTACATAAAGAAAAGGTACATTCATTAAGAATCAAGAATCATAACGTACACGGTTGCAGTGTCCTGACGGTCATTTGATCACCTTTTGCAACCTTGGAGATCTTCTAGTCCAACCCCCTGCTCAAGCAGAGATCCTGTACAATTTTGGACAAATGGCTGTCCAAACTCTACTTAAAAACTACCAGTGATGGATCACCCACAATTTAACAGATTGTCAGCTTTGGAAGCCATATTGAGATCCGATGCTCCCACGCTGCCACAATTGAGCCTGGGAAAGTGGGAGGGGGGAATTTCTTGGAGTGTTTGTAGTTAGACATAATAACATTTTTTTCTGTAAGTCAAGGTCATGTTATTTCTGCACATAAGTGAGGGGAAGTCTCAAGTTTGGATGGATGGTGATTGGGGCATGTGATGAGATGATGGGTGCAGGGGATGGATTTGTAGTTTTTACTGATTGTAAGTGTAGGAAGTTAGCACCCACACTTCTCCTAGAAAATTGAAATATCCTAGTAAATATTAAAAAGGCAGAATATTTCCCCTAAAAAGAGTAGAAACTCAAGAGCAGAAACTCACCTCAGAAGGGGAAACTCACCCCCACCTTCGTTAATGGGTGGGCCATTAAGGCCTGGGCCAGAATACTTTACATAACAAAGAGCTCCAGGTAAAGCTATAGCAATTGCCAAAAGCCCTTTTCAGTGCAGCATCATCCAGCAAGGCTCAACCAAGCCTGGGACTCAGGACAGCCTACACAGTTGCCCCTGCATGGCCTCATGGGAGTCTGACAACCAATCAGAATACAAGCTCCAATTCAAATCCCAACAAAGGTTATAAAACCCAGGCAGCACCTCAGCCTTTTTTGATCTCTTCCTTCATCTCTAAGCATGTGATGATCCTTCCTTTTCACTCTGGAGCTCCAGGCCATGTGGTCCTGTCCACCATTAAACCTTCCAAACAGCCTTCATGTTTCCAGTGTCTTTTTCCCCACTTGGAACTGAACCCAGAAGGATATTTCTTCCAATACAAGGAAGCCCGCAACTTTCAGATTCAGGATTCCACAGTTGTGCCAGTTTACTATCCAAAATAAAAAAGAACTTTTGAGAGATGTCTGTCTCGGAGTTATTGGCTGGAATGGAGGTTTGCTGGAACGCTGACACAGATGTGGCCAGAATAGTTGTAAAATGGAGCGAAACTCCCCTCGCAAATGTTTCACATAGCAACAGAAATTCTGGTCTCCATAGTGGTTGTAATTCGAGGACAACTTGTATTCTATCTTAGCAGTAAATTAAGAGTTCTCCTCTTCCTGTGGAGTCTTATTTCCTAGTTTGGTTTACCCCAAAAGGCTGAGATTGGCCGGTAAAAAGAAGCCATATGTTACAGGCCATTCCTTCCCTCTACAAGCAATCCCCAAAGAGGCATGATTTCTTGTTCCTTCGAAGTCCTTGTGTCCTCCTGGCTAGAGAACACACACACACACTCTCCCCTAGACCAGATGGTCTTTGGGTCAAATGGGAAAAATGCCCCAGCCTTTCTCTTCAAACTTGACCAAAGATGGGAAGAAAGATAAATCGGCAATCAATGACGTTAAGCAAAACAACTGGATGCTTAGTTTATAGGGGTGAGTGGGCGTTTTAAATGTTTTGAAAGATTTTGAAAAAACTCAGTGACCAAAACCTCCACACACACACAGAAAAAGTCCATTTTTCAGGAGCCCAGAGAAAAAAAAGTACACTGAGGAAGAAAAACAGCCTACAGGTTGCAAGGGTGATTTTACCACTTCAACAGAATCTCTAGAGTGATGAGGAAGGACCTCGCAGGTTTAAGTGGAGATGAATATTGGAGTGTCCTTTTGTAGAGTGGAGTGGAGTGGAGTGGAGTGGAGTGGAGTGGAGTGAAGTGGAGTAGAGTATAGAGTAGAGTAGAGTAGAATAGAATAGGGAATGGAATAAATATAGAATAGAATCTGGAATGGAGTGGAGTGGAGTGGAGTGGAGTGGAGTGGAGTGGAATAGAATAGAATAGAATAGAATAGAATAGAATAGAATAGAATAGAATAGAATAGAATAGAATAGAATAAGAGTAGAGTAGAGTAGAGTAGAGTAGAGTAGAGTAGAGTAGAGTAGAGTAGAGTAGAATAGGAAATGGAATAAATATAGAATAGAATATGGAGTGGAGTGGAGTGGAGTGGAGTGGAGTAGAGTAGAATAGCATAGAATAGAATAGAATAGAATAGAATAGAATAGAATAGAATAGAATAGAATAGAATAGAATAGAATAGAATAGGAAATGGAATAAATATAGAATAGAATATGGAGTGGAGTGGAGTGGAGTGGAGTGGAGGAGTAGAGTAGAATAGAGTAGAATAGAAGAATAGAGTAGAATAGAATAGAATAGAATAGAATAGAATAGAATAGAATAGAATAGAATAGAATAGAATAAGAGTAGAGTAGAGTAGAGTAGAGTAGAGTAGAGTAGAGTAGAGTAGAGTAGAATAGGAAATGGAATAGAATAGAATAGAAATAGAATATGGAGTGGAGTGGAGTGGAGTGGAGTGGAGTAGAACAGAACAGAACAGAACAGAACAGAATAGAACAGAATAGAATAGAATAGGAAATGGAATAAATATAGAATAGAATATGGAGTGGAGTGGAGTGGAGTGGAGTGGAGTGGAGTGGAGTGGAGTAGAGTAGAGTAGAGTAGAGTAGAGTAGAGTAGAGTAGAGTAGAATAGAATAAGAGTAGAGTAGAATAGAATAGAATAGGAAATGGAATAAATATAGAATAGAATATGGAGTGGAGTGGAGTGGAGTGGAGGAGTGGAGTAGAGTAGAGTAGAGTAGAGTAGAGTAGAGTAGAGTAGAGTAGAGTAGAATAGAATAGAATAGAATAGAATAGAATAGAATAGAATAAATATTAGATGAAGAATAGAATAGAACAGAACAGAATAGAATAGAATAGGAAATGGAATAAATATAGAATAGAATATGGAGTGGAGTGGAGTGGAGTGGAGTGGAGTGGAGTAGAGTAGAGTAGAGTAGAGTAGAATAGAATAGAATAGAATAGAATAGAATAGAATAGAATAGAATAGAATAGAATAGAATAGAATAGAATAGAATAGAATAGAATAGAATAGAATAGAATAGAATAGAATAGAATAGGAAATGGAATAAATATAGAATAGAATATGGAATGGAATAGAGTAAGAGTAAGAGTAAGAGTAAGAGTAAGAGTAAGAGTAAGAGTAAGAGTAAGAGTAGAGCAGAACACTTTATCGGCCAGGTGTGACTGGACTCGCAAGGAATTTGTCTCACTGTGCATTCAAAAGTAATATAATCCTAAAATATCAACAAGAGAAGGTAGCAGACAAGATGAGAAAGGATAATAGTCACACAGCCATACTACATGGGTAAATACAGGGGTGGGCTCCTGGGGGTTTGCAGGGGTTCGGAGAACCCCCAAATCCCACTCCTGGCTGCCCACCCTGGCCAAGCCCACCTGCCCCCTCCAGGTCAAACATAACCCTGATGCAGCCCTCAACGAAATCGAGTTTGACGCACGCCTGCCCTGCACCAACGAAATCCTCCGTAATATTCCCTCTGCCTCCGTTATTCTTACCTCGTGGTCCAGAGCCGAGAGCGTCTTCTGCTGGTTTTGGGGGGGCTCCTTCTGAAGCTTCTGCGCCTTCTCCAGGCCCTGCTTTAAGCAGGCTGGCCTCATGAGGGGCAGGAGATCGCACAGCTGCTGCAGCTGTGGAGAAAAGAGGTGCTTACTGATGCAACGGCCCCAAGCACGCCCTTTCAGCTGGTGCTCCATTCAAAACCCAAGAAAGAAATACTTAGACTCCATTCATTAGAGGAAAGGTATCTTTTACTTGGAAATCAAGTGGTAGGAGCATCAAAGGAATTCTGAATCTGAGAAAATGAGCGCGTAAATCACACATACAAAGTGGTGGCAACGTTCCCACCCACACTAATTCAAACTGTCCATCCAATTAAAACTTGTACATAACACACCTTCGCTCGCATTCTATACAATTGAAACCCCCTGATATTGCATTCATGTGGGCATCTTCAGGTGGTGATGTGGCACCTGTCCGTTGACCTTGACATATTTTGATAAAGGGGTGCACTTGCGCATAGCATAAGAAAGAAGCATAAACGAGAAACTTCCTCCCCCCCCCCACAACCTTATACAATTTATTCTGAAACTTTCCAGCTCGCTTCCCATAACTATTTCACTCTTCCTCCACCCTGTTACTTATGAAAGATGCAAAGCAAAGAAATCTTGAAGGCTGACACCCCAGCAAAAGAAGGTTCATGGAGAACCTAGAGCAGGGGTCTCCAACCTTGGCCACTTGAAGACCTGTGGACTTCAACTCTCAGAATTCCTCAGCCAGCAAAGCTCTAGACCCCTGCTCTAGACCTCTTCAAATATCATCAAAGAAAATGATAGTGATACTAGGGTATATAATTTTTGATTGATAATATGAGTTAATATGTAATGTAACTGTAATTGAGACTACGAAATGAATGCACAAAAACTGGTAAACCAACTGACACACTGTTTGTATATTTATGAAAGAAAGCTGGATGTTTTTATGTTTTGTTTGTTTGTTTGTTTGTTTTTAAAAACTAATAAAATTGTTGTTGTTTTTTAAAAAAAATCATCAAAGAAAAATATCCTCCAAATTTAGATATTTGATTATAGATATAATAACGGCGGCACGAATTGCATTGGCACAGACTTGAAAAATGTCCACCGCACCACCAAATCATGTTACAATCCACAAAATCTTAGAATGTGCAGAGATGAATAGGCTCACACTGAAATTAAGGGGAAAGGTGGACTCGGAATACTTTTTAATTTGGAATATTTGGTATCAATGCTTAGAGAGTACAGTACAATTAAAAAAAAGGTCACAAATGGAATTTAAAAAGGAAGAAACAAGGGAAATAAAACTGGAATGCAAGCAAACAAATAGAATGAAGGAGAAGTAGTAGGAAGTGAGGAACTGCTGGGGGAAATAAGACCTAGATAGATATTTAGACTAGAATTTAAAAATTATTTAGGGGTAGGGTTTAGGTATATTGTAGAAATGTACAGAAATATGTAATGAATGATAGAAATGGGACTTCTGTTTTTGGCTATAGCCATGGAATACTAAATTACAGCATATAGACTACAAACACCCCTGATGTTCCCCTTAGATATGCATGCATATATTAAGTGTTTATCTGATATTTACTTTTTTTGTATATGAGAATTAGATCTTAAAAGATGATATAGTTTGTTTATTAATATAAACTAAGAATTGAGATTCAACATAGACAATATATTTAAAAAACTGTATATATATATATATATATATATTCTTGTAGATTTTCACAGTACAGGTATGTAGGTGTAGGTGTGTTCGGGTCTTTTCCTGTGTAAGATTAAGAGCAACTTGGTGATGTTTCGGCGAGGTCCCACTTGCCATCCTCAGGCTGGTGCTTTCGGCTTTGTGCCAGTGCAAGCAGTGTGTGATCAGAGATGCCGTCTCTCTATAAATACTGGTGGTGGGGTCTGGTGTGCTGGGCTGGTTGGCTGCGCTGCTGCCTCTTGATTGATGGAGTTGATGTTGGTATAATGGGCTGTGTGATGGCCTTGTGAGTTTTGTTGTGGAGATATCCTGGATCTTGTGCTGTAATCTCCTGGGTCGTTTGTTTTGTAGTGATCTTTTTTCCATTAGCCTCTGGTGTTTTAATGGCTTGGGTAATGGGTTGTGTGATGGGCTTGCGAGTTCTTTTGTTGTGGTATCCTGGGTCCTGCATTGTAATCTCCTGGGTCTGTGAGACTTATTGCTGTGGTATCCTTGGTCTTGTGCTGTGATATCCTAGGTCATTTGCTGTGTTGCAACTTCTTGAGTTCTTGTGGTGTAATTTCCTGAGTTTTCTGATGTGATATCCTGAGCAGGTGGCTGTGATGTAGCATTCTGGGTTTTAGTCTGGCTTTGAGTTTGGGGTCTGGGTCTGTATTCTTGGCGTGTGTCAGCTTGTTTGGTTTTGGGGTCGGGGGGGTGTGCGCCAGCTGGCGAGGCAGCCATGGTCTGTTTTCTGGATGGTGGTTGTCCTTCGTTTATAGGATGGGCTTGGGCCTGGGTCTGATGAGGGGGATTGGCGGTGGTGTCCCGTGTTGTTTCGGGTCTGGTGTTGGTTTTCATGGCTGGGACTCATTTGTTGGTTGAGGGCTAGCTTCCAGATGTCTGGTAGTGGGAGGTATCGTCCCGTCTATTCATGTTATGGGGGTGTTTCTCTATCTCGATGGCTTCCCTGATTATTCTCTTGCTGGAGCGTTCAGTGTTGGATATTAATTTGGTTCCTTCGAAATTAAACATCTTCAGTGTACATCATAACTATAAAAATAAAACACAAACACACCTTCGCGTTCTATACAATTGAATTGAAACCCCCTGATATTGCATTCATACTGCACTATACAGTAGAATTCAATATAGTTACTGCTCTGGAATAGAAGCTGTTTTTCAGCCTATTTGTCCTTGTTCTTATTGTCCTGAACCGTCTGCCAGATGGTAATAGTTCAAAAAAAAAAAGGGTGCCCAGAATGAGATGGATCGTTAAGAATGTTTTGAACTTGCTTAAGTTTTCTTTCTTATTTCACAGTACTGTTAATATTCATGTAGTTCATGATACTCTAATGAAGTGAATGTAGCTTGCAATATAAAGCTTGTTAGTGGGAAATGATCCTGCTAGACCTTTTCTGATTTTTGACCAGCATAGACTAAAACTGCACACCTACAATGTCTACAATAAACAGAAACATAGATCTGAAAGAGATGCTTAGATCTTCCTGATATATTAATTTGCTGTGTGCAAGAGCCAGGGTGGGCAGCTATGACCCCTTTATGACCTGTGAACTTCAACTCCCAGAATTCCCAAACCAGAATGATAGAGTTGGAAGGGACCTTGGAGGTCTTCTAGTCCAACTCTTGCTTGAGCAGGAGATCCTATGTCAGAGGTCTCCAAACTTGGCAACTTTAAGACTTGTGGACTTCATCTCCCAGAATTTCCCAGTCAGCTGGCTAGGAAATTCTGGGAGTTGAAGTCCACAAATTGCCAAGTTTGGAGACTCTTGATGTTGACCAACCTTCTCCAGGATGCTCTGCCCTAAACCTGGACTCCTGGGAGTTGAAGTCCACAAGTCTTAAAGTTGCCAAGTTTGGAGACTCCTGACGTCGACCAACCTTCTCCAGGATGCTCTGGCCCAAACCTGGACTTCTGGGAGTTGAAATCCACAAGTTTTAAAGTTGCCAAGTTTGGAGACTCCTGACGTTGACCAACCTTGTCCAGGATGCTCTGCCCCAAACTTGGACTTCTGGGAGTTGAAGTCCACAAGTCTTAAAGTTGCCAAGTTTGGAGACTCCTGACGTCGACCAACCTTCTCCAGGATGCTCTGGCCCAAACTTGGACTTCTGGGAGTTGAAGTCCACAAGTCTTAAAGTTGCCAAGTTTGGAGACTCCTGACGTTGACCAACCTTGTCCAGGATGCTCTGGCCCAAACCTGGACTTCTGGGAGTTGATGTCCACAAGTCTTAAAGTTGCCAAGTTTGGGGACTCCTGTCCTATATCATATCTGACAAATGGCTGTCCAATCTCTTCTTAGAAACCACCAGTGATGGAGCACTCACACCTTCAGGCAAGCCTGATTAATTGTTCTGACTGCCAGAAAATTTCTCTTTATTTCTAGGTTGGTTCTCTCCTTGATTAGTTTCCCTTCATTGCTTCTTCAGGTGCTTTGAGAGAATAGGTTGGCCCCCTTCTTCTTTGGGGCAGCCCCTCGGATATGGGAACTCTGGGAGTAGAAGTCCACAGGTTGTAAAGGGGCCACAGTTGCTCATCTCTGCATAAGAGGATAGCTTGATTTTCACATGTGAGTCCCATCTGAGGGGATGGGTGGTACTTCAAGAGTGAAGAACTCTTGATTGCACAATGTATAGAATTTAAACCAGAACTATTTCTATTAGGAATCATAACAGAGGCTTATAGTAAAGGGTTAATATATCTAATATTACACATTCTGACGGAAGTGAGAATGGTATACGCCCAGCAATGGAAAAGTGAAAACACCCTTTAGAAAGGGAGATAATAAAGAAAATATTAGTTTGTGCAGAATTGGGTAGATTAATGTTAGAATTAAAATACAAAGGGGAGACAGAATATTATGACAGATGGAACAGAGACTACCAATGGCTGGAATTAACTGGAAATAACTAGTAGACCCGGAATGAGATATTATATATATGTAGTAGAATGACTATGTTGGTCAAAAAGACTAGCAATGTATACGTAGTATATATGTTGTCTTTCACTTTAGTATGTATGGTGGAGGAAATGCTGGGATGGCCATACTATGTTCAATATATCTATATGTAAATAATAAAAATATAATAATTTAAAAAAGAGTGAAGAACAGATAGAAGGGAGGCATGATCAGGTCAAAGGAAAGGAGAGATGAACTGTGAATTAGGGCGGTTAGAATGGTTGCAGTGTTCTTTCAGCTGAGGACGGATTAAACACCATTGAAAACGATAGGAAAAGAAGGAAGAGAAAGTGACGTTGGACAATCTTCTGAGGAAGGATTCTGTAAGTGGACTTTTAAGTCCAGCATTCCTTCCAAACAGACGAGCAAAATTCAACCATGAACCTCCCAATTTTTCTGCATTCCTCAAACACCCCTCAAAAGCCTGAGCACTCCAAGCTGAGCAGGGAAGAAAAAAAAAGAGTAGCGGCGAGAAGTGGACACCTTAGTCTTCCAGGTAAAAACAATGTGCGAGCCAAGAAGTCTGTTCATGTCGTGGCTTGCAGGCTACTCACCTCTTGGCTCCCTCCTTGCTGTGTCTACCCATTTGTTTGCAGGCACACAAAGCCCATCATGACTCAGGCTGCCTGTCTGGCAGCGAGGCTCCCCTGTCTTGTTGTCAAACAGAGTTCAACGTCCTTTGACAGAAAATGCTGAGATTTCATGCTCCCGGAGAAGATAAAGAGGCTGCGGCTCACAAGACGCACAAACGCGACGACTCCACCTTTGCTGGGGCAGCAACTCAATTTGTAATTGAAACAAGGGCGCAGTGCACTTTGCTGGCCTACCAGTGAGTTGGAGAAGCAGAGCAAGGGGATTCTTGCCCCCGTGGTTGACTGGCCAGCCATGAGAAGAATAAAAACTTGCGTTCTTGATGAGCAAAAGAATAAGGAAGGAACCCAAAAACGGAATGGAGGTGTAAGGAATAGGATGCGAGCTCTTGCAGGTGTTCTAAGCCTTTATGTTACTAGCTCGATATCGGTGCTTTGCTACGAAACTATGAAACTCTCTAACTTAGATTTACATCTTTCTTGCAAAAGACAGATCCCTCAAGGCTGTTAATAGCCTCGAGGAGGCTATTCACAGTATACTTCAAAGGTGTGGATTCCTCTGAATGGAGGTAGTTACGTCAGGAGTCTCCATACGTGGCAACTTTAAGGCTTGAGGACTTCAACTCTCAGAAGTCCAGGTTTGGGGTAGACCCATTCTGGAGAAAGTTGGTCCACATCAGGAGTCTCCATACTTGGCAACTTTAAGACTTGTGGACGTCAACTCCCAGAATTTCCTATCCAGCTGACTGGGAAATTCTGGAAGTTGAAGTCCACAAGCCTTAACGTTGCCAAGTTTGGAAATCCCTCGTCTATGTGATTAATAAAAATTGATGTTGACTTGATGGCGCCTAATCAACTCATCATCTGTACCCAAGATGCCAAGCATCCTTAGCACTGTCCACAAACACCCATCCACTCAACGCTTTCCACTTCTTTTGAGGCCGTACAGTGGAGCAACTTGCCTCCAGAAGTTGTAAGTGCTCCAACCCTGGAGGTTTGGAAGAAGAGATTGGACAACCACTTGTCTGAAATGGTAAAGGAGGCCTGAGCAGGGGGGGGCTGGACTAGAAGACCTCCAAGGTCCCTTCCAACTCCGTCACTCTGTTTCCTCCATACTGTGTTTGGAGATGGGAAGGATCCCCTCACTTTCCTTTTGCTTTGTAGAAAAAAAAGCAGCTGTGAAGTGGAAAGAACCAGGCAGGGATGGGACACTTAATGAGAAGAAGGAATAATTTTGAGGAGCAGGAGGAAGAGTTGCATCCAAGACAACGATCAGATAAAAGAAACCTGAATCCAGGACAGAAATGTAACTTGAGAAAGCATCTCCGACAGGATCTTCCCTAGTTCTCTTGGACATAAGGCCTCGGGGACTCATTCAGATTTGCAAGATTCTGTTACTGTCACCTTATAATAAAAGTAGCATTTGTTTGTGTGTCTTCGCTCTCCAAGTTTTGGTCTGCCTTGCAGGGCTGACAGGCACTGACTGGTAGCTACTTGGGGAAGGCTCTTGCTTGTAAACTGTAGGGAGCAACACCACCGCGGTAGGCCGAAACTGTTGGGAAAGACTGGAGAAGTGATGCCACTCTGTGTGGAAGACCCCATTATTGTCTTCTAAAGACACAACAAAAAATGTGTCCTCACCACTACTTGCCACTCACATTAAACCACAGACACCCCCCCTACCCCCGTCCAAACTCATATGGTACACAGATGTTGACCGAGAGCAAAGCGTGTGGTTTGTGGTTTTGCTACTTAGGGAAAGAGCTCAGGGTAGCTGGAGTGATGAGCCAGCCAACCTGGAGCCAGTTGCAAGGGAATCCCCTTCTTCAAGTCTTCTTTGGAAGAAACTCTTGGAAGTCACGCGCCCCCGAGTATCC